>NC_069504.1:518624461-518886961 GCF_027579735.1 Bombina bombina
TAGACCTGTTGTAATCTTTGTTGCCTTTAGCTGATATTGTAGCTTGGGAAGAGTTATGAGGGAGTAAGAAGTGCAAACTGTCAGTTTTTTCTCTCTGCTGTGTTAAGATTATGAGCTGACTTCTCCACACTTGCTTTATCTTAATATTTATTTCCCTCAGTCTTAAATTTCACTGTATCTAGTGCTAAAACCTCCCTGGTTTATTTGTGCATCAATTTCCCTTTGCACTATTTAAAATAGATTGTTAGGCATTGTGTTATATTCAGCAGCTAGGAGTCCTGTCCGGTGGCCATATTTGTTTATTCCCACATGGCTATATAAAGTTTTATAACTCTTATATTCTTATCATCCTTAAGCATGTATATTGGTTATATGCTTACCAGACTTCTAGTGGAGATATATCAGGTTACTTGTTATGTTGTTGAAGCTGAGATGATTTTTCTGTCTCCATTTCTGAGTAGCTCCTTTTTCTTGTTTCCCTGCAGTTTGTAAGATTTTTTTCCAGCTTGAATTCCTTTATCTGCAGTTTTGTGATCACATTTTTGGTTGCTGTCTGCTATTGTAAAGAGTATTTAATGTCCTATAACAGACCTGCAAGCTTTTGAGAGTTATAAACCCACTTTCTCTTGAAACTACAGCAGGAGCTCATTTTACATGTCTGCCACCATGCTCATCCAGGCCCCTTTTCTGTTTTTCTTTAAGCGTTGATACGATATGTCCCAGTTAGGCTGTGGTCATAGTATCTTGGAGTTCCTTATACCTTTCTTCCTCAGGCAGGTTTCACCCCTCATGTTTATCCGCAGGCCAGATTAGAGAGGGGTAATTTATTTTACATTTAGACTTTAGTCTTATAGTCTCTGCAACTTTCTCAGGGTACCGTCCTCTGACATGGACAGCAGGGTCAGTTCTTACTGACCATTGACCTAATGGACGCGTAACTTCACGTTCTTGAGCTTTGCTTTCTGAAAGTCTTTTTTAATTGGTGACGAGCGGTCTAAGGCGCTGGATTAAGGCTCCAGTCTCTTTGGAGGCGTTGGTTCAGATCCTGCCGTTGCTAGAATCATGAATTCTGGACGACATTTAGTTCAGGCACCATATATTTTTAAGAAAATTTCTCGGTTTTTGTTGTCTTGCCTCGTTTCCTCGGTTGGGAAGTGAATCCCCTTGTTCCAGCTACAGTGAGTCATGCTTCATTTTATTGCGTCATTCTTGGCGCTGACTTTTTTGGCGCAATTTTTTTTTTCTGTTTCCGGCGTCATACGTGTCGCCGGAAGTTGCGTCATTTTTCACGTTCTTTTGCGCCAAAAATGTTGGCGTTCCGGATGTGGCGTCATTATTGGCGCCAAATAATGTGGGCGCCTTATTTGGCGCTAAAAAAATATGGGCGTCACTTTTGTCTCCACATTATTTAAGTCTCATTTTTTTATTGCTTCTGGTTGCTAGAAGCTTGTTCACTGGCATTTTTTCCCATTCCTGAAACTGTCATTTAAGGAATTTGATCAATTTTAATAAATAATCCGAGAGCGCCAACTAGAGGCAGAGGAAAATTCTAACAGAAAATTAATAACAGTCAAACATTTATTTAAACATATAGTAAAAACATGGATCCATGTAACATATACTGAAATCAAATACAGTTAAAAAATACAATAATCAATACAGTTAAAAAATATAGTTAAAAAACAATGGTCAACGAATTTGTATCACCAATTACGGGGATAAAAAATAAGAGTCATAATAAATGATCTCTTAAGGAGAAAGAGAAAGTTCTGAAAAAAGTCCAAAGGAATAATTGTGCAATTCCCAGGTGTAAATGTCAAATCCAAAAAATCCAGTGAAAAAAGGGAAGGTGATAAAAAAATCCAATAAATAATCCAATAAAAAAAATGTTATACTTTAAAAAATTATAGGTCCTGGAATTCAACATACACACCTAAAAATGATAGATGGAACTACGAACCCCCCTACCCAGAGGACAATAGGACCCCTAGAACACTGTTTCGTCAATATAGACACACTAGGGGTTGGGGGGGTGACAACAGACCTCATTGGTCCCATTCTCCAGACTTTAGCTATCAATATAACCAGAGACCAGATGCAAATTATAATGGTGAGTTTTTCAAGGTGGATAACAATCGAGGCTATATCCACTCCCCATATAGATATGACAATAAGAGACGAGAACATCCACATCCAAACTACTACCAAAGAAAATATAGTAGAGCAAATGGTAACAATAGAGAAAATACAGACTCGTTTTGGGGACAAAGAAGATACCAAAGATTCCCCCATTTTAAAGTGAAGGTCAAGTCTGGCGCATTGCTTAACATTTTTCAATAGCTGACTAAAATTAAGTATTATGTTCATTCATCAATTTATTTATAAATATTGTTATTATTATTTTTCACCTTTAAATTCATCTAAGTTTTCGTTGTATTAACCGCCCGCCATACTCCCGTTATTGATTGACATTTCTGGTATCCAATATATCATCTAACCCCGTGGCGTCCAGCCCCTTTTCTCTCGCGTCACTACAACGTTCTGCGCATGCGTTAAAAAAACTGCGCTACTGAGCTACTGTTCTGCGCTACTGAGTGTACGATACGCATGCGCATTTAGAAGATACTGTTGTGCACGAGCGTAGTCCGCTTGTAGGAACTACAGCATCGTCACAACAACAGATAAATAAGGAAGTGTGGTAGGGGCGGCGCGAATAGAATAACGGAGGTATTTTATATCTATATATTTTGTTTGAAAAAGAAGAGTTTTATAAAAATATAAACTTAGCGACTGTATTATTTGTATATTAAGGTTTACAATGGTGCATTGCAATATGCAAAAATTGACCTTCACTTTAACAGAAGATACCAACAGCCATTTAATAGAGGTGGAAACTGGTACAATCACCGCCACAACGATAATTATGAACCTCCCAGATCTAACTACCCAGGACCACGATTGGATACAAATATACGTGGGACGAATCAACAACCCAGACAAGAAGAAAGACAACCCAATAAACATATACCAGATATAGGTATGAATGAAGAATATCAAGCATCGACATCAGGGCATTCTTTTTTAGGGATACCTCAGAAAACTCCCAAAGAACCAGAAAGAGGATCTATGAAGAGAAAGAACCCAAACTCAGAGGACTTCCAAACTCCAATAGACAAAAGAAGACCCATAGAGGCAAGAGAGGAGGACGAAGGATAAGAAAGAAGAAATCATCCCTCTCTCCACCAAATGTCAAGGCAACTACTACAGGTATCTTTAACTTAAGCTCAAAGGAACTCACTGAAAAGGAATCATCAGTGTTAAATTATGGACTGTCGTTCGCCCCATCAAAGGGTTTGAACAAATTTAACACCTTCATAAACGCAAAAGAACTGGTCAGGAAACTGACTTTAAAAAGACATTTTATGAGAACTCCTTTGGAATTACAATCTATTCGACATGAAAATGTTATTTCGGATACCCAAACCACCAATAAAAACACTTACCTTCATACAGATCTAAGACCAAGATCGAATTTTTACCCATTAGCAAGTAAGGGTAACGCTATAGACACATTTGATACCATGATCTGCAATGAGATCAGGGACATCAACTATAAGAAATTGAATAGACATAAACATAACCTGTCTAGAGAACAAATGAATACTATAAAGACCCTCGAGAAGAACCATGATGTGGTGATTAAACCAGCAGATAAAGGTGGGGGCATCGTGGTCCTGAACAAAACAGACTACAATCACAAGTGTAACCGGATTCTATCAGACCAACAGACATACGAAGTATTAAAGAAAAATCCAGTTGAAATCTTTAAAAGAGAATTAGAAGAAATGTTGGGGCAAGCTAAAAACATTGGGATCCTCAATGAAAAAGAGTATAAAGATATTAATATTAAAAATCCCATTACCCCAGTCCTATATTACCTCCCGAAAGTTCATAAATCCCTCGAAAAAAACCCTGGTCGACCAATAATATCAGGGATAGGGGGTCTGTCTAGTAATCTGTCCGAATATATAGACAGACTATTACAGAAATAGTCACACAATTACCGTCGTATTTGAGGGATTCTACCCAGATTCTCAATAAATTGGAGAATGTTCAATGGGGAGAGAATTATATACTAGTCACATGTGATGTCATGTCCCTCTATACCAGCATTCCACATGAAGGCGGTATAGAAGCAGTGGACTTCTTCCTAAAGAAAGATCCCAATTTACCTGAACTACAAAGAGAATTTATCCTTAGAGGGATACGGTTTATCTTAACCCATAATTATTTTAGCAACAATGGGACTTTTTTTAAACAAATATGTGGCACAGCGATGGGGACCAGGTTCGCGCCTAGCTATGCGAATTTGTATATGGGCTACTGGGAACTAGTTTTTAGGGAATCATGCCCAGCTAGCGCGGACCTGGTCCTCTACAACAGGTATATAGACAATATCATTCTGATATGGAAGGGGTCTAGAGAAGACTTAGAACATACCTTAAAAGTCATGAATGACAACACCCACAATCTTAAATTTACATATGAGATGAGCAATAAAACGATCAATTTTTTAGATTTAAAAATTGACATTATTGAAGGCAAACTGGAGACGTCCACTTTTTTTAAAAAAAAGTGGACTGCAATAATTATATACACAGAGAAAGCTGTCACCTCAACAGATGGAAGACAAATATACCGAAAGGCCAATTCCTTAGATTGAAGAAAAATTGCTCCGATCCCAATAATTGGGAAGAGCAAGCTGCCACTCTTAAAGAAAATTTTTTAGAAAGGGGTTATGAAGAAGAGTCTCTAATCGAAACTATGGAAGAAGTCAGGAATAAAGACAGGAAAGATCTCCTGGTATATAAACCTAAAAAAACAATCCACCATTCTGAAAATAACCTACTCACTGTTCCGTTCATAACAGAGTATAGTGAGAACAGACACATTGTGGAGAAAATCATAGAGAAGCACTGGTCACTTTTAAGGAATGACGAAATCATAGGGGACAAATTGACAACTCGACTTGTCTTCATATATAGGAAGACAGACAACCTTAAGAGCAGACTATCCCCAAGTATACCTAAGGGAATATCGAATAAAATAAGGGATGTATTTGGTAAAGAAATCAAAGGATTTTTCCCATGTCTGAGTTGTAAAGCCTGTAAAAGAGGGGTAAAAAACAAATAATTCACCTCTTTTAACTCAAAAGTTACATATAAAATCAACAATCTTATAAGATGCAGTGACAGAGGAGTTGTATATATGATATGGTGCAGCTGCGGACTTCAATATATAGGACAAACGTCCAGAAATCTTAAAGACCGCATTAGGGAACATCTATTAAAGATAGAACATGAAAGCACTGAGACGGCCCTCTATAGACACTTCACCACTTATCATCGAGCCAGCCACAAAGATTTTAATTATATAGGCATACAACTAGTGACACCAAACTGGAGGGGCGCTGACTATGAGAGACGCCTACTGACTGTAGAATCCAAATGGATTTTTAACATCGACTGCCTTTACCCTAGAGGTTTGAATAACAGGGAGGACCTCTCGCATTTACTAAGTACTAAATAATATCGTGTGACACTCAGCTAGTTAGCATGTATCTTCATACTAGCTTCTTTATCCCAGCGTTATACCCTGATAATAGGCCCTTTATATATAGCACTTAGTATCTGTATTCCATTTCCAAGTCCCATCTTTTAGCCCAATTTCAGTCGGATTCCAGATGGAAATTGGTTGGATCCTTCTGTTTCTTTTAGATGTTTCTTTTAGATATTATTATGTAAGTCTCAAAATATCCTTTTTGCATCCTGAATACCAATACTACGTATACATTTAATCTATCCCCTTTTTTAATACACTTTCTCTGGCCTTACTCGTTTTTTATGACCATAGTATTTATCATTATCAATTTTGAGATTGTCATCAAATGTTTTTAAGACTGTCATCAATTTTAAAGTGTTTTAAAAATGTTTTGAAAATGTTTAAAAATGTTTTGAAAATGTTGTTTTTAAGACTGTTTTTTAGACTGTCATTAATTGTATTATGAATTATGTTTTAAGAGTTTTAAGATTATCATCCATTGTATTATGATTATTTATTTATGTACACATCTCAATATTGCTCATTATATTATTTATACACCCCAATATGACTACCTTGCATGAACCTTATATTTGTTGAACATGTTTATGTGGGATTTCCGGTATTATATACAGCACCAATGCCCCTATTACGAATATCGCTATCTGTCAAACCACTATAGTAATACCGTAACCGGAAGTGCAAATAACCGGAAGTAAACAAATATGACGTCACTTCCGGTCCTACGCTCACGAGTTGAGAAACAGAGCGATCGACAATATACATCTTTAAGGATTTAGTGTGATAGGACTTTTCTTTCCTAAACAACGGAATAATTTTGACCAGTAAGAAAAATACTGATCAACTAGGTAGGTAGAAATATCACCCTAAAACGGAAGCATAACAGTTAGAGAACTTCCGGTTCCTTTGGCGCCAAAATTGACTTTCGGCGCCAAAACGACGATAATTCATTTGCTGTTGACATATACAAATAGAGCCACCAATACTCACCTTAAGTTAGTCTTGAGAAAGGCCTTTTATAGAGGCCGAAACGCGTTGACAAATCTGGTGAGCATTATTTCATTATTTTTCATATGCTAAAACGTTATTGCACTATGTTTTTTAAATTACAGGGATAATCTAAGTTTACATTGAAAAGACAAAGCAAAGTCATCTAGCACACAAAAGTCTATTACCATCACCTATATGGAGACATTCATAAGGAGGATCATTCACTAGTAACCACTATTTTATTAACTCAGTTTCACTTGGATTTTACTTAATTAAGACTTTTTGTTGATTTGAATCTATGTGAGAGCGAGTATGAAAGATTCCCATAAGAAGAGCATATCTTGCTGTAAGGAGATTTGACCTAGTTTGAGGTAGTGTAATCTTTCCAAGAGGAGGTTTCTTTGAACTAGTGTCATCCACTCTTGGATAGAGGGAATTAATGCAGATTTCCATTTTCTAGGGATTAGCTGGTTAGCAGCATTGAGCAATAAATGATAGAGGTGCTTTCTTATCTTGCAAGTGATGGCGGGGGGTTGACAAAGTAAAACTAAGTCTGGGGTAGGAGATATGTTTGTGCTTAATATTTTATTAATATTTTTAAAAATTTGTGACCAGAAAGGTCGTATATGGTCGCATTCCCACCAAATGTGGGTAATGTGTCCTTCCTGTGTGCAGCCTCTCCAGCATAACATTGATGAGTTTTTATATATAGATTTTAATCTTGCTGGTGTTAAGTACCATCTCATCATTATCTTGATATTGGTCTCTTTAGCTTGGGCTGAGTGTGCAGAATGTGTTAGTGTGTCGAATCTGCGTGCCCAAAGTTTGGGGTTAGTATTCGTCTGGAGCTCTAAGTCCCATCTTTTTGTATAAGAAGGGAGAAGTGGGAAAGTCTTTTGTAGAATTAGTTTATGTAGTTTGGAGATTGTTCTGGGTGTGTCTTCTGTTGATTGACATATTTGTTCGAAGGGAGTGAGGGGTCGTACTAGGTTTCTTATATCCTTGTGTGTGGCTATATAATGTCTTACTTGGTTAAGACGAAACCAAGAAGACAAAAATGGATGGTTTAAAGATTCCAATTGGTTTTTGGTTTTTGATTTTGTGAGTATTATCTGTCAAGAGGTACATGGGGAGTGACCGGATTGGTCTTGGGAGCTGGGGGAACATTTGGTGAAAGCCCGGTGGGAATTCTGGGTTATTTAGAAGTGTGGTGAGGGGAGAGTATCTAGAGGAAAGTTTGTTTGGTGTTTTGTTGATTAGTCTCCAATCTGACCGTTTCATTTGATATGGATGAGGAAGATATATTGTACTTATTGAAAAAACCATGGTTCCAACATATCTCATCTAAATTTTTCGACAAGGATAGGGTGTTTTCTAGTTGTACCCATTGTTTGGGGTTTGGGCCTCTGATTTTGCACCAATCCGATATTCTTTGCAACGAAATGGCAAGATTATAGGAATGGAGATGAGGAACCCCCAGTCCCCCCTCTTTAGGAAGTTTATGGAGCGTGTTTTTATTAATTCTAGGGGGCCTGCGCCTCCAAATATAATCATTTATAATTTTCTGCAAAATGTCTAGATCTTTCTGAATGCCTGGGATGGGGATTGTCTGAAGGATATATAAGACTTTTGGTAATAAAGTCATTTTTGCGGCGTGAATTCTGCCGAGCCATGAGATGTTTTTGGGTAGCCAAGTTGAGGTAAGGGTTTTAAACTCTGAAATTAAAGTACCATAATTTTGTATGCGGAGGTCCGCTATGTTGGGGGTTATGCGAATGCCTAGGTATTTCAAGAATTTTGTTTGTAATTTGAGGGGGCAAGATAGTTTCAGTTCATCTAAAGATTGGTTGTTAAGATTGATAGGGAGATATTCAGATTTTGTCACATTGATCAGGAAATTGGATACAGTCCCATATAGATCTAATTCTGAAATGGTAGTTCTAAGGGAGGAGAGCAGGTTTGTGAGAGTCAAAAGGATGTCATCTGCGAATATGGCTAGCTTGTGAGTTTGGTCACCGACTTCTATCCCATGAATCTGGTTGTTATGTCTTATTTTAATAGCTAGTGGCTCTAAGGCTAAGATAAATAAGAGAGGGGATAAGGGGCATCCCTGCCTGGATCCATTTCTTATTTCGAAGGGGTCAGAGAGCGTACCGTTTATTCTGATTTGGGCTGTGGGGTTGGTATATAAGAATAAAAACAAATAGTATATTGGCAAAAAGTGCCGAGCAAATATTTAAGAAATACAATAATGAAAAAATGTTAAAACCATAAAATTGCTAGCAAAATAAAAAAAAATAATAAACCAAGCTATCTAAGAATTCAAAGGGTGGGAGGCTGTGGGTCAGAGAAGTCAGTTATGGATCCATAGTGTGGTGTGCACCGTGGTGAATAAGGGGAGGTGCGTGTAACGTATTATGAATGACCCAATTTCAGATCAGACCTGGGTGTGAATGCTTGAAAGCAACCAGAGAACAAATACAATGTGGCAAATTACAACACAGTGATAATGAAGACAAATACAATGTGGCAAATTACAACACAGTGAAAATGATAAATCACGGAAAAAAGTCACAAAAAATTATGCCGAGTGGAGACTAGAATTCCAACACAGAAAGATCTGAGGAAATCCAAGTGCAAAAATAGTGATGGATCCTAAAAAACGAGTAATAAGTCAATAAAAAGTCAAATATGCAGACGATAAAAAATCGAAAAAAATTTTTTGTTCAACAAAGGGGGTGGAGAACAAAGTTAGTGCAAAAAACGGTGCAAAAAATCAAAAAAGGGGAAGCATAAAAATTAGTTCATTTGTAATCCAAATGTGGCCAATGAAGGTGATCCAAATAATATCACAGTGGTGTACAAAGTCCAAGTCTAAACACAACAAAGCAAAGTGAAGAAAAGTTGGATGTAAAAAATGGAAAAAAATTGGTTTGAAAAGTAAAATATAAAAAATATATAAAAATGTATATAACGGGTGAGACAGGATAAATTCCAAGGATCCAGTCTTGAAAAAGGTCTATTGAGGACCGAAACGCGTAGACCCTTTGGTAAGCATCTTTCCATTTGATTACTATTATATTTTTACTGTATTACGCTATGTTGCCATTTTGGGTTACAGGTATCTACTAGGGACGACAATAAGAGCCGCTGATTGCCTAAAGTTCATTGGGATCCTTGGAATTTATCCTGTCTCACCCGTTATATACATTTTTATATATTTTTTATATTTTACTTTTCAAACCAATTTTTTTCCATTTTTTACATCCAACTTTTCTTCACTTTGCTTTGTTGTGTTTAGACTTGGACTTTGTACACCACTGTGATATTATTTGGATCACCTTCATTGGCCACATTTGGATTACAAATGAACTAATTTTTATGCTTCCCCTTTTTTGATTTTTTGCACCGTTTTTTGCACTAACTTTGTTCTGCACCCCCCTTTGTTGAACAAAAAAAAATTTTCGATTTTTTATCGTCTGCATATTTGACTTTTTATTGACTTATTACTCGTTTTTTAGGATCCATCACTATTTTTGCACTTGGATTTCCTCAGATCTTTCTGTGTTGGAATTCTAGTCTCCACTCGGCATAATTTTTTTGTGACTTTTTTCCGTGATTTATCATTTTCACTGTGTTGTAATTTGCCACATTGTATTTGTTCTCTGGTTGCTTTCAAGCATTCACACCCAGGTCTGATCTGAAATTGGGTCATTCATAATACGTTACACGCACCTCCCCTTATTCACCACGGTGCACACCACACTATGGATCCATAACTGACTTCTCTGACCCACAGCCTCCCACCCTTTGAATTCTTAGATAGCTTGGTTTACCCTTAAAATGTACCCAAGACTTCTATGTTGATTACCAGTATGTTAGGTTTTTTCTGATTTTTTGGATTTTTTTGATTTTGCTAGCAATTTTATGGTTTTAACATTTTTTCATTATTGTATTTCTTAAATATTTGCTCGGCACTTTTTGCCAATATACTATTTGTTTTTTTTCGTATTTTACAATTTATGCCGCTTATTGTTTTATCTGATTGTAATAAATCTACATTTTAAAGTATTGGCAGTTTTGTATATCTGTCCCTTGGCCTTTTGGCGCTGTACCGATCCCTGTGTTTCAGTATAACTTTTTTCTGGGGGAGGTTAGACCCCATTTTTTGGTTACAGCTTAGGGCACTCATAGCGCTAGAATACCACTACTATTATCTATTGGTATATAAGGCAAATATTTTTTGAATAAGAGTCTGGGAAGTTGTATCGTCTTAGGGTTTCTTGTAGGAAAGTCCAGTCCAGTCTGTCAAATGCCTTTTCGGTGTCAGTCGATAGGAAAACAGTCGGGGATTGGGTTGTCGAAATGTGTTCTAGGAGATTGAGGACTTTAACTGTGTTATCTTTAGCCTCTCTGTGAGGTACAAAACCCACTTGGTCCTGGTGAATTATGGACTGTAGGATTTTATTAAGACGGGTGGCTAAGATCTTGGCGTAGAGTTTTAGATCCACATTAAGTAAGGAGATGGGTCTATAGTTGGCTGGGGAGTCAGTAGTTTTACCAGGTTTGGCGATAACAGAGATGTTTGCCTGGAGCATGTTGTCAGGGAAGGGGTGTGAGGCATTTATACAGTTAAAAAAGTCTGTTAAGTGAGGAACTAATAAGTTTGCAAATATTTTATAATAAAGACCCGTAAAGCCATCTGGGCCAGGAGGTTTATTTTGTTTTAATTGTCGTATCGCATCTTTTACTTCTAAGGAAGATATAGGTTTTTCCAACAATTCGCTTTGCTCAGGGGTCAATTGTGTGATCGGAATATTTTTAAGGTATTGAGAGCAAAGTTGGCGATGTTTTTGGGTGTCCCTGTTGGGAAATAAATTATAAAGTTTATGGTAAAATGCTTTGAATTCGTTCGCTATAGTGTGTGTGTCTTCTATGTGTTTACCTTGTGTAGATTTTATAGAATGTACATAGGTTTTCTGTTGTTTTTTTAGAGCTCTTGCAAGGTATTTCCCTGGTTTGTTGCCCTCTCTATAATAATTTTGTTGGAGAAAT
The DNA here is from genome assembly GCF_027579735.1 of Bombina bombina. Classification (NCBI taxonomy): domain Eukaryota; kingdom Metazoa; phylum Chordata; class Amphibia; order Anura; family Bombinatoridae; genus Bombina; species Bombina bombina. The sequence continues at coordinate 518,636,129 of NC_069504.1, forward strand.
AGCAATTGTCTTTGTGCCTTGATGTGAAGGATGGAGTTCAGTTTATCTCTTTTTACTCTGAGTTCTTCTAGAACATCATTGTCTAGGGGGTTGACTTTATGGGCGTAATCTAGGTTAGATATTTCAGAGGTTAAGCTTTCTATTTCTTTTCTACCTTGCTTTTTGATTTGTGCTTTTGCTTTGATAAATTCTCCCCTAATAGTACATTTATGGGCTTCCCAAAGGGTTGCCACGTTCACATCTGGTGTATTGTTGTGCGCAAAATAATCTTTTATATGACTTGTAAAGAGCTTAGTTTGAGTTGGGTCTAACAGTATGGATTCGTCTAACCTCCACTGGAAGGCCCTAAGTGGAGCTGATGGCCAGTTAATATGGCACGAGACCAGGGAGTGATCGGACCAGGAAGTATGTTTTATCTGTGAGTGTGTGGAGTGGGATAGGAGTATGTGATCCACTAATATGTAATCGAATCTAGAATAATTGCGTTTGGGGTGGGAGAAAAAGGTGTAGTCACGTTTTTGGGGGTTGAAATATCTCCACACATCATGTAAACCTAAGGATTTGAGTTTCCGCCAAATCTTGGTTAAGTTTGGGGTTTTGGTTCTGGATTCTGGATTTGAGCAATCAACCGTGGGATCTAGGGGGAAGTTGAGATCTCCATCTACGATAAGGGAGCCTTTTAGTTCTTTCACAATTAAGTCCGAAATCGAGTTTACAAACTGATCTTGTCTGGAGTTAGGTGCATAGGCATTTACTAAGGTTATTGGTTTACCAAATAATAGGCCTTTTAGGCATACATATCTGCCTTCCTTGTCTGAGGTGCACCGTATCTTAGTGAAAGGTAAAGATTTATGGAGCAGAATACTGACCCCATTGATTTTCTTATTAGGGTTTGTGCTATGGTAGTGTTGTGGATATTGTGTGGAGAAGTGCTTGGGAATATTTTTAGATTTAAAGTGCGTCTCCTGGAGCATCAATATGTGCCCACCCTTTTTCTGGAGATCATTTATGGCTATTCTCCTTTTTTGGGGGCAATTCAGACCTTTAACATTTTGTGTAAAAATTATTAGTTCATGTGGTGTGTGTTTATTCATTTTGTTTATGTGGGAGAGTTAATTTTTTTTTTTTTTTTTTTGAGGGATGGCAGCATAACCGAAAGGTAGGTCGTCACATGCGCACACAGTAAGAGGCAGAAGAGGGGATAGGTAAGGAGAACAGAAAAAGGCAGGAGAAAAGAAATATAGAAAAAGATAAGTAAGAAACAAAATACAGTTTTTACCAATAGTACATAAAACATTCCTAAATTTAAGGAGATAGTCTCCCAACTGAATGAGAACAATTAAACTTTCCTAGTAACTAACAGTCAGCAATTTGTAAATATCAAGCATATCAGTATAATAAAAAGGAGCTAAAAAAAAAATAAAAAACATTTTGTGACAATAAACTTAAAAATGAGATATGGGCCCCCATCTAAACTGGGGAGAACTTCATCAAGGAAAGGGATAACTCCCTCCGTTGACATAAGTAACTAATGTGGTAAAGAATGAAAATGGTATCAAAAAGTTAGGTTTCCCACGATATGTTAGTCACCTCATATCACCTCTAGGAGACATCTGGGGTGTAGCAGGCTTCTGTGTTCTTTTTTGGCGGACTGGAATCCATTCCTTCCGCTGCGGGAGTGGTGGAGGACCTGTGGTGTTGTGGTCTTTGTTGTGGACAGGGAGACCTTCTAGCTGTGGTGGTTGAATTTCTAATTCTTTGCAGATGGGTAAGATGTCATCTGTGGTGGAGCATGACAGGCGTTTGCCCCTCCATAGTATTATCAGGTGAAAGGGAAAGCCCCATCGATATGGGATGTTTCTCTTCCTTAGAAGCGTTGTTAGTGGTTTAAGATCTCTACGTTTGGAAAGTGTCCTTTGAGATAGGTCTGCGAAAACTTGAATCTACATTATCATGCTTGAGGGGTTGTTGTTCTCTTGCAAGTTTCATTAATTCTTCTTTTACTTGGTAATTGATGATTCGGACTATGACGTCCCTCGGCGGTTGACCAATTTGTGGTTTAGGGCGTAGAGCTCTGTGGGCTCTGTTGATGTCAATTTTTGTCTGTATTTCTTCTTTTTTCAGGGCACTGAAAAAGTTTTGGAGGTATTGTTCTAGATCAGGTGTTGCGACAGCTTCAGGTATACCTCTCAATCTGATGTTATGGCGCCTACTGCGGTTTTCCGCATCGTCCAATTTGTCTTCCAGCTCTGAAATGTTTACACCCTGACGCTGAATGGTGTTATGGAGCTCTGAAATAGCTTCTGCTTGGGCATCTTGTGTGTTTTCAAGTGACTCAACCCTATGCCCTATTTCTGAGATATCTTTCTTGAGGTCAGATATCTCTTCTTTGATACATTGCTTAACTTGAGTAATTAGTGATGAAAAGTCCTTTTTTGAGGGGATTGAGTGAAATAATGCTGTAGGTATAGTAATGTTTTCTGCGGGTTTGTCACTTTCAGAATCTGAAGAACTTTGGCCGGAGACAAGATCAGGGGGATCAGCTTCTTCTGAAGTGTTGGCTTTAGCTTCCAGGGTCTTAAAGAATGTATTTACAGTATGTGATGTAGTTTTCAGCTGCTTGTTGTTTTTATTTGGTTTACTGCCTTTTTTTGGCGACATTTTGGCGTAGACAGAGAGGTTTGTAATACCAGTTTGTAGCTAGAGAGAAATGAGAAGTGTCTCTAAGATCTGTATTGTCAGTTATGCCCCTTCTAGTATTTATAAACAGGTTGTAGCGTGATCTCTCAATTGAGGTAAAGGAGAACGTCCACAGGTCCTTTTACTATTAATTTCTTCATGAAGGAAGGCTTATGCTTGCAAAGAGCTATATGTAGTGTTGCCCCACTGTGATTTTTTCAGAGTTCTGTGCTATATAGGCATGTAGGGGTTAATGCTGAAGCTTTCTATATTACATTATGAGCGGCTGCTGTGAGGTGATCACACAGGTTCTTAGTGCGATTATATCCCCATTAATAAGTGACCGGTAACAGGTCTAGCTGACAATCGGATTGTCCCCTGCTGCCCCAATCGTTATTGCTGGACACCTCTATTTGTTTTGCGAGGTGCGTGTACAACTTTAAGTTAGGCTGCGGCCTACCGCGGGACTCACCTCCGCTTCAGGAAGCTGTGACTTGGTGCTCAGCGCTTCATTGCCGCTCCGGTTGAGTTCAATCTAGTTTGCTCAGTGGGTAGGGGCTGTTTGGGGGAGCTGATGAGGAAGTGTCCGTCTTGAAAGCACTGGCGGGTGTGAGAAGGCCGCGATTGCGCGCTCAATTTTAAGAGGTGCTCCGGTGCTGTGAATTGCTAGGTAGACGGTCCCGGTGTGATCAGCCTCAGAGTGGATGTGCTTGCCACTGATTGTGACGGTTAGATAGATTGAGGCATGAGCCTAAAACGTCCTCATACAGATAGGGCTGAGGAGCTCTAAGAAAAAGCAGCCATCTCCTAGGCTGGCTAGCTCCGCCCTCACATATAACTTTTTTATATATATTTTTTACCTTTTCCCATTTTTTTGGATTTTTTACACATTTTTTTTCACACTTTTTTACACAGTTTTAGGGGATCCCCAGTTCATATTACACTTTTTTATATATACACTTGGAGTATAACATTTTTTTTTTTATTGGATTTTTTATCACCTTCCCTTTTTTCACTGGATTTTTTGGATTTGACATTTACACCTGGGAATTGCACAATTATTCCTTTGGACTTTTTTCAGAACTTTCTCTTTCTCCTTAAGAGATCATTTATTATGACTCTTATTTTTTATCCCTGTAATTGGTGATACAAATTCGTTGACCATTGTTTTTTAACTATATTTTTTAACTGTATTGATTATTGTATTTTTTTAACTGTATTTGATTTCAGTATATGTTACATGGATCCATGTTTTTACTATATGTTTAAATAAATGTTTGACTTATTAATTTTCTGTTAGAATTTTCCTCTGCCTCTAGTTGGCGCTCTCGGATTATTTATTAATATTTTCTGTAGTCTTATCAGGGTAAGCTAGATACCCTTTTATCCAGGAGCTGTGAGGAAGCAGGTTGAGCGCTGTCAGATCTTCTGTATTCAATTTGATCAATTTTGCTTTATATGTTGTTTCTTCTATTACATATTGCAAGATGTCCCATGTTGAAGCTGAGTCAGAAGATACTTCTGGAAAATCGCTGCCTGGTGCTGGAGCTACCAATGCTAAGTGTATCTGCTGTAAACTTTTGGTAGCTGTTCCTCCAGCTGTTTGTATTGAATGTCATGACAAACTTGTTTATGCAGATAATATTTCCTTTAGTAAAGTTACATTACCTGTTGCTGTTCCATCAACATCTAATACTCAGTGTGTTCCTGATAACATAAGAGATTTTGTTTCTAAATCCATTAAGAAGGCTATGTCTGTTATTCCTCCTTCTAGTAAACGTAAAAAGTCTTTTAAAACTTCTCATTTTTCAGATGAATTTTTAAATGAACATCATCATTCTGATAATGGCTCTTCTGGTTCAGAGGATTCTGTCTCAGAGGTTGATGCTGATAAATCTTCATATTTATTTAAAATGGAATTTATTCGTTCTTTACTTAAAGAAGTCCTAATTGCTTTAGAAATTGAGGATTCTGGTCCTCTTGATACTAAATCTAAACGTTTAGATAAGGTTTTTAAATCTCCTGTAGTTATTCCAGAAGTTTTTCCTGTTCCTGGTGCTATTTCTGAAGTAATTTCCAGAGAATGGAATACTTTGGGTAATTCATTTACTCCTTCTAAACGTTTTAAGCAATTATATCCTGTGCCATCTGACAGATTAGAATTTTGGGACAAAATCCCTAAGGTTGATGGGGCTGTCTCTACTCTTGCTAAGCATACTACCATTCCTACGGCAGATGGTACTTCTTTTAAGGATCCTTTAGATAGGAAAATTGAATCCTTTCTAAGAAAAGCTTACTTGTGTTCAGGTAATCTTCTTAGACCTGCTATATCTTTGGCGGATGTTGCTGCAGCTTCAACTTTTTGGTTGGAAACTTTAGCGCAACAAGTAACAGATCATAATTCTCATAGCATTATTATTCTTCTTCAACATGCTAATAATTTTATTTGTGATGCCATCTTTGATATCATTAGAGTTGATGTCAGGTATATGTCTCTAGCTATTTTAGCTAGAAGAGCTTTATGGCTTAAAACTTGGAATGCTGATATGTCTTCTAAGTCTACTCTGCTTTCCCTTTTTTTCCAGGTTAATAAATTATTTGGTTCTCATTTGGATTATATTATCTCAACTGTTACTGGAGGGAAAGGAACTTTTTTACCACAGGATAAAAAATCTAAAGGTAAATTTAGGTCTAATAATAGTTTTCGTTCCTTTCGTCACAACAAGGAACAAAAGCCTGATCATTCATCCTCAGGAGCGGTATCAGTTTGGAAACCATCTCCAGTCTGGAATAAATCCAAGCCTTTTAGAAAATCAAAGCCAGCTCCTAAGTCCACATGAAGGTGCGGCCCTCATTCCAGCTCAGCTGGTAGGGGGCAGATTACGTTTTTTCAAAGGAATTTGGATCAATTCCGTTCACAATCTTTGGATTCAGAACATTGTTTCAGAAGGGTACAGAATTGGCTTCAAGATAAGGCCTCCTGCAAAGAGATTTTTTCTTTCCTGTGTCCCAGTAAATCCAGCGAAGGCTCAAGCATTTCTGAAATGTGTTTCAGATCTAGAGTTGGCTGGAGTAATTATGCCAGTTCCAGTTCTGGAACAGGGGCTGGGGTTTTATTCAAATCTCTTCATTGTACCAAAGAAGGAGAATTCCTTCAGACCAGTTCTGGATCTAAAAATATTGAATCGTTATGTAAGGATACCAACATTCAAAATGGTAACTGTAAGGACTATCCTGCCTTTTGTTCAGCAAGGGCATTATATGTCTACAATAGATTTACAGGATGCATATCTGCATATTCCGATTCATCCAGATAACTATCAGTTTCTGAGATTCTCGTTCCTAGACAAGCATTACCAGTTTGTGGCTCTGCCGTTTGGCCTAGCAACAGCTCCAATAATTTTTACAAAGGTTCTCGGTGCCCTTCTGTCTGTAATCAGAGAACAGGGTATTGTGGTATTTCCTTATTTGGACGATATCTTGGTACTTGCTCAGTCTTCACATTTAGCAGAATCTCATACGAATCGACTTGTGTTGTTGCTTCAAGATCATGGTTGGAGGATCAATTTACTAAAAAGTTCATTGATTCCTCAGACAAGGGTAACCTTTTTGGGTTTCCAGATAGATTCAGTGTCCATGACTCTATCTTTGACCGACAAGAGACGTCTAAAATTGATATCAGCTTGTCGAAACCTTCAGTCACAATCATTCCCTTCGGTAGCCTTATGCATGGAAATTCTAGGTCTTATGACTGCTGCATCGGACGTGATCCCCTTTGCTCGTTTCTCCAACATTGGTGTGTCCGGGCCACGGCATCATCCTTACTTGTGGGATATTCTCTTCCCCAACAGGAAATGGCAAAGAGTCCCAGCAAAGCTGGTCACATGATCCCTCCTAGGCTCCGCCCACCCCAGTCATTCTCTTTGCCGTTGCACAGGCAACATCTCCACGGAGATGGTTAAGAGTTTTTTGGTGTTTAAATGTAGTTTTTATTCTTCTATCAAGTGTTTGTTATTTTAAAATAGTGCTGGTATGTACTATTTACTCTGAAACAGAAAAGGATGAAGATTTCTGTTTGTAAGAGGAAGATGATTTTAGCAGACAGTAACTAAAATAGATTGCTGTTTCCACATAGGACTGTTGAGATGAAGTAACTTCAGTTGGGGGAAACAGTTAGCAGACTTTTCTGCTTAAGGTATGACTAGCCATATTTCTAACAAGACTGTGTAATGCTGGAAGGCTGTCATTTCCCCTCATGGGGACCGGTAAGCCATTTTCTTAGTCAAAAACAAACAGAATAAAGGGCTTATTATGGGCTAAAAAACTGGTAGACATTTTTATGGGCTAAATCGATTGCTTTATTTGTGCATATTATTCAAATTTAGGCTAACAATTGACATTTATAATCTTGGGGAACGTTTATAAAATGGCAGGCACTGTATTGGACACCTTTTTCAGTCAGGGGGCCTTTCTAGTCATAGACTGAGCCTCATTTTCGCGCCATTAATGCGCAGTTGTTTTTTGAGAGCAGGGCATGCAGATACATGTGTGAGGATCTAAGAATCTCTGAAAAAGCTTTTAGAAGGTGTCATTTGGTATCGTATTCCCCTCAGGGCTTGGTTGGGTCTTAGCAAAGACTGTATAGGGGTTAAATTGAAAAACTGCTCCGGTTCCGTTATTTTAAGGGTTAAAGCTCTGAAATTTGGTGTGCAATACTTTTAAGGCTTTAAGACACTGTGGTGAAAATTTGGTAATTTTTGAACAATTCCTTCATACTTTTTCACATATTCAGTAATAAAGTGTTTTCTGTTTGAAATTTAAAGTGACAGTAACGGTTTTATTTTAAAACGTTTTTTGTGCATTGTTGACAAGTTTAAGCCTGTTTAACATGTCTGTACCTTCAAATAAGCTATGTTCTATATGTATGAAAGCCAATGTGTCTCCCCATTTAAATTTGTGATAATTGTGCCATAGCGTCCAAACAAAGTAAGGACAGTACTGCCACAAATAATGATATTGCCCAAGATGATTCCTCAAATGAGGGGAGTAAACATACTACATCATCTCCTACTGTGTCTACACCAGTTTTGCCCATGCAGGAGGCCCCTAGTACATCTAGTGCGCCAATACTTATTACCATGCAACAATTAACGGCTGTAATGGATAACTCCATAGCAAATTATTTATCCAAAATGCCTACTTATCAGAGAAAGCGCGATTGCTCTGTTTTAAACACTGAAGAGCAAGAGGACGCTGATGATAATTGTTCTGTCATACCCTCACACCAATCTAAAGGGGCCATGAGGGAGGTTTTGTCTGAGGGAGAAATTTCAGATTCAGAAAATTTCTCATCAAGCTGAACCTGATGTTGTGACATTTAAATTTAAATTAGAACATCTCCGCGCACTGCTTAAGGAGGTGTTATCTACTCTGGATGATTGTGACAATTTGGTCATTCCAGAGAAATTATGCAAGATGGACAGGTTCCTAGAGGTTCCGGTGCCCCCCGACGCTTTTCCTATACCCAAGCAGGTGGCGGACAGAGTAAATAAAGAGTGGGAAAAGCCCGGCATACCTTTTGTTCCTCCCCCTATATTTAAGAAATTATTTCCTATGGTCGACCCCAGAAAGGACTTATGGCAGACAGTCCCCAAGGTCGAGGGGGCAGTTTCTACTCTAAACAAACGTACTACTATTCCTATCGAAGATAGTTGTGCTTTCAAAGATCCTATGGATAAAAAATTGGAAGGTTTGCTTAAAAAGATTTTTGTACAGCAAGGCTACCTTCTACAACCAATTTCATGCATTGTTCCTGTCACTACGGCAGCGTGGTTCTGGTTCGAGGAACTAGAAAAGTCGCTCAGTAGAAAAACTCCATATGAGGAGGTTATGGACAGAGTTCACGCACTTAAATTGGCTAACTCTTTTATTTTAGATGCCGCTTTGCAATTAGCAAAATTAGCGGCGAAAAATTCAGGGTTTGCTATTGTGGCGCGCAGAGCGCTTTGGCTAAAGTCTTGGTCAGCGGATGTGTCATCCAAGACAAAATTACTTAACATTCCTTTCAAAGGTAAAACTTTATTTGGACCTGATTTGAAAGATTATTTCAGACATCACTGGGGGAAAGGGCCACGCCCTTCCACAGGATAGGTCTTTTAAGGCTAAAAATAAGCCTAATTTTCGTCCCTTTCGCAGAAATGGACCAGCCTCTAATTCTGCATCCTCTAAGCAAGAGGGTAATGCCTCACAACCCAAACCAGCCTGGAAACCAATGCAAGGCTGGAACAAGGGTAAGCAGGCCAAGAAGCCTGCCACTGCTAACAAGACAGCATGAAGGAGTAGCCCCCGATCCGGGACCGGATCTGGTGGGGGGCAGACTCTCTCTCTTTGCTCAGGCTTGGGCAAGAGATGTTCAGGATCCTTGGACGCTAGAAATAGTTTCTCAAGGTTATCTCCTGGAATTCAAGGAACTACCCCCAAGGGGAAGGTTCCACAAGTCTCACTTATCCTCAAACCAAATAAAGAGACAGGCATTCTTACATTGTGTAGAAGACCTGTTAAAGATGGGAGTGATACACCCAGTTCCAATAAAGGAACAAGGAATGGGATTTTATTCCAATCTGTTCGTAGTTCCCAAAAAAGAGGGAACGTTCAGACCAATTTTGGATTTGAAGATCCTAAACAAATTTCTCAGGGTACCATCGTTCAAAATGGAAACTATTCGAACGATTCTACCCACCATCCAGGAAAGTCAATTTATGACTACCGTGGATCTAAAGGATGCGTACCTACATATCCCTATCCACAAGGAACATCATCAGTTCCTAAGGTTCGCTTTTCTGGACAAACATTACCAGTTTGTGGCTCTTCCATTCGGATTAGCCACTGCTCCAAGGATTTTCACAAAGGTGCTAGGGTCCCTTCTAGCGGTTCTAAGACCAAGGGGCATTGCAGTAGTACCTTACTTGGACGACATTCTAATACAAGCGTCGTCCCTGTCAAAGGCAAAGGCTCATACGGACATCGTTCTAGCCTTTCTCACATCTCACGGATGGAAGGTGAACAAAGAAAAGAGTTCTCTGTCCCCGTCAACAAGAGTTCCCTTCTTGGGAACAATAATAGATTCCTTAGAAATGAGGATTTTTCTGACAGAGGTCAGAAAATCAAAACTTCTAAGCTCTTGTCAAGTGCTTCATTCTGTTCCTCTTCCTTCCATAGCGCTATGCATGGAAGTAATAGGATTGATGGTTGCAACAATGGACATAGTTCCTTTTGCACGAATTCATCTAAGACCATTACAACTGTGCATGCTCAAACAGTGGAATGGGGATTATACAGACTTGTCTCCAATGATTCAAGTAGATCAAAAGACCAGAGATTCACTCCGTTGGTGGCTGACCCTGGACCATCTGTCCCAGGGAATGAGCTTCCGCAGGCCGGAGTGGGTCATTGTCACGACCGACGCCAGTCTAGTGGGCTGGGGTGCGGTCTGGGAATCCCTGAAAGCTCAGGGTCTATGGTCTCGGGAAGAGTCTCTTCTCCCGATAAACATTCTGGAACTGAGAGCGATATTCAATGCTCTCAGAGCTTGGCCTCAACTAGCAAACATGACGACTGTTGCTTATATCAATCATCAAGGGGGAACAAAGAGTTCCCTGGCGATGAAAGAAGTGACCAAAATAATTCAATGGGCGGAGGATCACTCCTGCCACTTGTCTGCGATCCACATCCCAGGAGTGGAAAATTGGGAAGCGGATTTTCTGACATTTCATCCGGGGGAGTGGGAACTCCATCCGGAAATCTTTGCCCAAATAACTCAATTATGGGGCATTCCAGACATGGATCTGATGGCGTCTCATCAGAACTTCAAGGTTCCTTGCTACGGGTCCAGATCCAGGGATCCCAAGGCGACTCTAGTAGATGCACTAGTAGCTCCTTGGACTTTCAACCTAGCTTACGTATTCCCACCGTTTCCTCTCATTCCCAGGCTGGTAGCCAGGATCAATCAGGAGAGGGCCTCGGTGATCTTGATAGCTCCTGCGTGGCCACGCAAGACTTGGTATGCAGACCTGGTGAATATGTCATCGGCTCCACCATGGAAGCTACCTTTGAGACAGGACCTTCTTGTTCAAGGTCCATTCGAACACCCAAATCTGGTCTCCCTCCAACTGACGGCTTGGAGATTGAACGCTTGATTCTATCAAAGCGTGGGTTTTCAGATTCGGTGATAGATACTCTGGTTCAGGCCAGAAAACCTGTAACTAGAAAAATTTACCATAAAATATGGAAAAAATATATCTGTTGGTGTGAATCCAAAGGATTCCCATGGAATAAGATAAAAATTCCTAAGATTCTCTCCTTTCTTCAAGAAGGTTTGGAGAAAGGATTATCTGCAAGTTCTCTAAAGGGACAGATCTCTGCTTTATCTGTCTTACTACACAAAAGACTGGCAGCTGTGCCAGATGTTCAAGCATTTGTTCAGGCTCTGGTTAGGATCAAGCCTGTTTACACCTTTGACTCCTCCCTGGAGTCTAAATCTAGTTCTTTCAGTTCTTCAAGGGGTTCCGTTTGAACCCTTACATTCCATAGATATTAAGTTACTATCTTGGAAAGTTTTGTTTTTGGTTGCAATTTCTTCTGCTAGAAGAGTTTCAGAGTTATCTGCTCTGCAGTGTTCTCCTCCTTATCTGGTGTTCCATGCAGATAAGGTGGTTTTGCGTACTAAGCCTGGTTTTCTTCCTAAGGTTGTTTCTAACAAAAATATTAACCAGGAGATAGTTGTACCTTCTTTGTGTCCGAATCCAGTTTCAAAGAAGGAACGTTTGTTACACAATTTGGACGTTGTCCGTGCTCTAAAGTTCTATTTAGAGGCTACTAAAGATTTCAGACAAACATCTTCCTTGTTTGTTGTTTATTCTGGTAAAAGGAGAGGTCAAAAAGCGACTTCTACCTCTCTTTCCTTTTGGCTTAAAAGCATCATCCGATTGGCTTATGAGACTGCCGGACAGCAGCCTCCTGAAAGAATCACAGCTCACTCCACTAGGGCTGTGGCTTCCACATGGGCCTTCAAGAACGAGGCTTCTGTTGACCAGATATGTAAGGCAGAGACTTGGTCTTCACTGCACACTTTTGCCAAATTTTACAAATTTGATACTTTTGCTTCTTCGGAGGCTATTTTTGGGAGAAAGGTTTTGCAAGCTGTGGTTCCTTCCGTTTAGGTGACCTGATTTGCTCCCTCCCTTCATCCGTGTCCTAAAGCTTTGGTATTGGTTCCCACAAGTAAGGATGACGCCGTGGACCGGACACACCAATGTTGGAGAAAACAGAATTTATGCTTACCTGATAAATTACTTTCTCCAACGGTGTGTCCGGTCCACGGCCCGCCCTGGTTTTTTAATCAGGTCTGATGAATTATTTTCTCTAACTACAGTCACCACGGTATTATATGGTTTCTCCTATATATATTTCCTCCTGTCCGTCGGTCGAATGACTGGGGTGGGCGGAGCCTAGGAGGGATCATGTGACCAGCTTTGCTGGGACTCTTTGCCATTTCCTGTTGGGGAAGAGAATATCCCACAAGTAAGGATGACGCCGTGGACCGGACACACCGTTGGAGAAAGTAATTTATCAGGTAAGCATAAATTCTGTTTTTCACATGCGACCTATTCAGCTGTGTATGCTGAACCAGTGCTGCAGGGATTTCACAAAGATATCTCAATTAATATCTTTAAAACTGATTGTACGACACTCTCTGACGTGGTGGACAGATCACCATCGTTTAGTTCAGGGGGCTTCTTTTGTTCTTCCCACCTGGACTGTAATCTCAACAGATGCAAGTCTTACAGGTTGGGGAGCTGTGTGGTGGTCTCTGACGGCACAAGGGGTTTGGGAATCTCAAGAGGTGAGATTACCGATCAATATTTTGGAACTCCGTGCAATTTTCAGAGCTCTTCAGTCTTGGCCTCTTCTAAAGAGAGAATCGTTCATTTGTTTTCAGACAGACAATGTCACATCTGTGGCATACATCAATCATCAAGGAGGGACTCACAGCCCTCTGGCTATGAAAGAAGTATCTCGAATTCTGGTTTGGGCGGAATCCAGCTCCTGTCTAGTTTCTGCGGTTCATATCCCAGGTATAGACAATTGGGAAGCGGATTATCTCAGTCGCCAAACGTTGCATCCGGGCGAATGGTCTCTTCACCCAGAGGTAATTCTTCAGATTGTCCAAATGTGGGGACTTCCAGAAATAGATCTGATGGCCTCTCATCTAAACAAGAAACTTCCCAGGTATCTGTCCAGATCCAGGGATCCTCAAGCGGAAGCAGTGGATGCATTGTCACTTCCTTGGAAGTATCATCCTGCTTATATCTTTCCGCCTCTAGTTCTTCTTCCAAGAGTGATCTCCAAGATTCTGAAGAATGCTAGTTTGTTCTGCTGGTAGCTCCAGCATGGCCTCACAGGTTTTGGTATGCGGATCTTGTCCGGATGGCCTCTTGCCAACCGTGGACTCTTCCGTTAAGACCAGACCTTCTGTCGCAAGGTCCTTTTTTCCATCAGGATCTCAAATCCTTAAATTTAAAGGTATGGAGATTGAACGCTTGATTCTTGGTCAAAGAGGTTTCTCTGACTCTGTGATTAATACTATGTTACAGGCTCGTAAATCTGTATCTAGGGAGATATATTATAGAGTCTGGAAGACTTATATTTCTTGGTGTCTTTCTCATCATTTTTCCTGGCATTCTTTTAGAATTCCGAGAATTTTACAGTTTCTTCAGGATGGTTTGGAGAAAGGTTTGTCTGCAAGTTCTTTGAAAGGACAAATCTCTGCTCTTTCTGTTCTTTTTCACAGAAAGATTGCTAATCTTCCTGATATTCATTGTTTTGTACAAGCTTTGGTTCGTATAAAACCTGTCATTAAGTCAATTTCTCCTCCTTGGAGTTTGAATTTGGTTCTGGGGGCTCTTCAAGCTCCTCCGTTTGAACCTATGCATTCATTGGACATTAAATTACTTTCTTGGAAAGTTTTGTTCCTTTTGGCCATCTCTTCTGCCAGAAGAGTTTCTGAATTATCTGCTCTTTCTTGTGAATCTCCTTTTCTGATTTTTCATCAGGATAAGGCGGTGTTGCGAACTTGTTTTGAATTTTTACCTAAGGTTGTGAATTCCAACAACATTAGTAGAGAAATTGTGGTTCCTTCATTATGTCCTAATCCTAAGAATTCTAAGGAGAAATCATTGCATTCTTTGGATGTAGTTAGAGCCTTGAAATATTATGTTGAAGCTACTAAGAATTTCCGAAAGACTTCTAGTCTATTTGTTATCTTTTCCGGTTTTAGGAAAGGTCAGAAGGCCTCTGCCATTTCTTTGGCATCTTGGTTGAAATCTTTAATTCATCATGCTTATGTCGAGTCGGGTAAAACTCCGCCTCAAAGGATTACAGCTCATTCTACTAGGTCAGTTTCTACTTCCTGGGCGTTTAGGAATGAATCTTCGGTTGATCAAATTTGCAAAGCAGCATCTTGGTCTTCTTTGCATACTTTTACTAAATTCTACCATTTTGATGTGTTTTCTTCTTCTGAAGCTGTTTTTGGTAGAAAAGTACTTCAGGCAGCTGTTTCAGTTTGAATCTTCTGCTTATGTTTTCAGTTTTTTTCATTATAAAATTTAAACTTTATTTTGGGTGTGGATTATTTTTCAGCGGAATTGGCTGTCTTTATTTTATCCCTCCCTCTCTAGTGACTCTTGCGTGGAAAGATCCACATCTTGGGTAGTCATTATCCCATACGTCACTAGCTCATGGACTCTTGCTAATTACATGAAAGAAAACATAATTTATGTAAGAACTTACCTGATAAATTCATTTCTTTCATATTAGCAAGAGTCCATGAGGCCCACCCTTTTTATGGTGGTTATGATTTTTTTGTATGAAGCACAATTATTCCAATTCCTTATTTTTTATGCTTTCGCACTTTTTTCTTATCACCCCACTTCTTGGCTATTCGTTAAACTGATTTGTGGGTGTGGTGAGGGGTGTATTTGTAGGCATTTTGAGGTTTGGGAAACTTTGCCCCTCCTGGTAGGAATGTATATCCCATACGTCACTAGCTCATGGACTCTTGCTAATATGAAAGAAATGAATTTATCAGGTAAGTTCTTACATAAATTATGTTTTTTGTTCTACAAGCAAAAGTTTATTTTAAATGGTACCGGTGTGTACTATTTACTCTCAAGCAGAAAAGAGATGAAGATTTCTGCAGAGAGGAAGATGATTTTAGCATGTTGTAACTAAAATCCACTGCTGTTCCCACACAGGACTGAGGAGTGCAAGAAAACTTCAGTTGGGGGAACGGTTTGCAGGTTAGGCTGCAATAAGGTATGTTCAGTCATTTATTTCTAGACAAGACTGTGATAATGCTAGAAAAGGACTGATAAGATCCCCATGAGGGAAGGGTAAGCTTTATTCAAAGACTAAGTATGGAATTACAAGCTTACATAACAGGGCTAATTTATGCTGGTTGACACTATTTTATGGCAAGTTGACAGAAGGAAAGTCTGTTACACAACCTTGATGTGGTTCGTGCTTTAAAGTTCTATTTACAAGCAACTAAGGATTTCAGACAAACAACTTCATTGTTAGTTATCTATTCTGGTAAGAGGAGAGGTCAGAAGGCGACTGCTACCTCTTTCCTTTTGGCTAAAAAGCATCATCCGTTTGGCCTATGAGACTGCTGGCCAGCAGCCTCCTGAAACAATTACTGCTCATTCTACCAGAGCAGTGGCTTCCACATGGGCTTTTAAAAATGAGGCTTCTGTTGAACAGATTTGTAAGGCAGCGACTTGGTCTTCGCTGCATACTTTTTCCAAATTTTCCAAATTCGATACTTTTGCTTCTTCAGAGGCTATTTTTGGGAGAAAGGTTTTGCAAGCAGTGGTGCCTTCAGTTTAAGGTACCTGTCTTGTTCCCTCCCTTCATCTGTGTCCTAAAGCTTTGGTGTTGGTATCCCACAAGTAAAGGATGAATCCGTGGACTGGATACACCTTACAAGAGAAAACAGAATTTATGCCTACTTGATAAATTACTTTCTCTTGTGGTGTATCCAGTCCACGGCCCGCCCTGGCTATTAGTCAGGTAGATTTTTAGTTTAAACTAGTCACCACTGCACCCTATGGTTTCTCCTTTTTCTTCCTAACCTTCGGTCGAATGACTGGGGGGTGGAGCTAGAGGGGGAGCTATATGGACAGCTCTGCTGTGTGCTCTCTTTGCCACTTCCTGTTAGGAAGGAGAATATCCCACAAGTAAAGGATGAATCAGTTGACTGGATATACCACAACCAAACAAACTTTATGGGCTTTATAAATAGATCATCTACAAAACATTTATGCAAAGAAAAAATGAGTGTATAATGGCCCTTTAACCCTCAATGGGGGGTGCGGAGTTGGATCTGATGGTGTTTCGGATTTTACCTAGCCTCCAAGGTATGGTTCGAGGTCAAGAGATCCACAGGTCGCTCTGATAGATGCTCTGTTGGTCTCTTGGGATTTCTAGCTAGCATACATGTTTTCCTCCGTTTGCTCTCCTTCCACAAGTCATTGCTCGTATCAAACTGCTTCTAAGGAAGGATCTTCGAATCTGGGTCTTTTACTTTTTTCACATCTCGTTCTCAGAAGCTGACTGGAGATTGAACGCTTAGTTCTGCCTAAGCGTGGTCTTTGAGACCATGATTCTGGCTTGCAAGCCTGTTACTAGAAGGATTTCCATAAGATATGACGTAAATATCTTCTTGGTGTGAATCTGAGGGTTGCTCTTGGAGTAGGGTCAGGATTTCTAGGAGTTTGTCCTTTCTCCCGGAAGGTACGTCTGGCGGACGTGCCAGATGTTAAATCTTTTGTCAGGCCTTGGCCAGAATCAGGCCTGTGTTTCAGTCTGTTGCTCCTCCTTGGAGGTCTTTTTTTACTTTGCTCTTTAAGTTTTGCAGCAGGCTCAGTTTGAGCCTTTTGTATTCCGTAGATATTGCTATTTCTTCTGCTAGGAGAGTCTTGGAACTCTCAGCCTTGCAGTGTGATTATCCTTATCTTATTCTTTTTTGCCGGTAAGGCGGTTCTTTGTGTTAGGTTTCCTTCCTAACATTGTTTCAAATAGAAACATTTATCAGGAAATTATTGTTCCTTTTTCTATGCCCTAATCTTTTTTGCACAACTTGGATGTTGTGCGGGTTGTTGTTTGTGTGTGTTTGTTAATTCTATTTGCAGGCGACATAGGATTTTCGTCAGTCTTCTTGCCCGTTTATCGGTTTCTCTGGGAAACGTAGAGGTCAGAAACTTTCTGCTACTTCTCTTCTCTCTGGTTGAGAATCATTATTAGTTTTGCTTATGAGACTGCTGAACAGCAGCCTACTGAGAGAATTACGGCTCATTCCTCGAGAGCTTTTTCCCCTTTGGGATTTCAAAATGAAGCTTCTGTGGAGCAAGGTTATGGGGCTGCAACTTGGTCTTCTGTTCATACCTTTTCCAAATTTGATACTTTTGCCTTGGGTTTCTTTTGGGAGTGAGGTTCTTCAAGCGGTGGTGCCTCCTGTTTAGGTCTGCCTGTCTTGTCCCTCCCTATTCATCTGTGTCATCTAGCTTGGGTATTGGTTCCCAACAGTAAATTATGAAGCCGTGGACTCACCAAATCTTAGGAAGAAAACAAAATTTATGCTTACCTGATTAATTTATTTCTTCCGGTATGCATACATTTTTATTTTTTTTTTATTTTTTTTTTACATTTTTATTTTATTGTATAGTGGTTTTTCTTGGAATCACACTTTCAGAAAAAAATATTGGTTGCCAGCGGTGTATTTAGGTTTTGTGCTGCCCTAGGCACTCAAAATTCTGCAGCCCCCCAACACCGCCCCCCCCCCCCAAAAAAAAAAAAAGGTTTTAGGCCTTTTTTTTCCCTTAATATTTTTGGGGGAAAAGAAGGGGAGGGAAGGAAAGGAAGGGAGGGAGAGAAGAGAAAAGTGGGGAGAGAGAGGAGAAAAGAGGGAGGGAAAGAAATGAGTGAGAGAAGGGAGCAAGGGAGGAAGTTGAGAGAAAGAAGAGAGGGAGGGAAAGAAGGGAGTGAGGAAGGGAAAGAAAAAAGGGAGTTGAAGGAGTGAGTTAAGGGAGGAAGGGGGTTGAGGGAGGAAGAGAGTTGAGGAAGGGAAAGAGAATGGGAAAGAAGGGAGATAGGAAGTGAGTGAAAAAAGAATACACTTTGAAACAATCACTGCCATTCACATGCAACATCATACAGTAATTACCATCATTCAAGTAAAGAACCTTTTTAAGTGTCCGTTTACTATTTCCTCTGTAGGTTCATGAATGCAGAAAAAGCTAGCTATTAGTAACTAACATACAATGAAATCTGCTGATCCTGTTCCGGGGAGGAGCTAGTCACGCAATAGTGATCCTCCATAGCGGACGCTGGTTTTGCAGCTCCCACGCCTCCATCTCCCCACGCCACTAGCCCCGAGGCCCTGTCAATTCTACGGGCTTGTTTGGGCGTTGAGCTGACTGTTCGGCTCCAAAGGCTGCAGGATTTGAAAGACTTGCGGTGTAATCCGCCGGACCCACTTGTATATCGCAGACGGCGTAGACGGCAGGTGTTCTACAAAGCCGACAACAGATCTAGGCTTGTTGCTTCACGCTCTCGAGCGTCAGTGAGGAGTGCTGGCCACGTTACCCGCTGGTTGAGAGGGGTTGTTGACACACAGAGTGATCTGGGGGTCACCTCCTTTTCCCTGGGACTAAAAAAAAAATGCCGGCTCCACTGGCGGCTGGAAGAAGCGGCTTGTAAAACCTGCATCCTTGTCATAGGAGCCAAAATAGCTTACGGCTGAATGCTCTCTGCATCGTTAGTTCCTTGCTGGCAGAGAACGGCAACCTGTACACAGAAGAATTAGGAGCCTGCCTGGATTCAGAAATATCCTGTGGAATCTGCAAGTATTATAGGAGTTTAGAAAAGAACGTTAAACTCATCTTTTCTCTAAAGCACTGTCACATATCTTTTACTTCTCTGGTTTTACTGTATCTCTTGAGCAGTGAACTGTCTGGTTAAATTTTTCCTTGATGAACATACATATTTAATATATAGCTGGATTTGAACTTTTCAGCGGTACAGAGAAGAAAATAAGGGAAAAAAAAAAAAATAAGTTATGAAACGTTGCTTAGCACTTGAGGATTTGATTATTCTATGTGTCAGTTTATAAAAGGACTTGAGTGTGGTTTTTTTTTTCTCCTTCCCTGCTTGGTTGATGAGACTCTTTACTACATATTCAGGAGTTTAACATTAATCCTAGGCTGCTGGGATCTGCAGCTGTTATGAACTTTTGCCCGGTCCTTTTGGAAGGGAAGAGAAAAGAAAAGGAAAAAAAAAAATCATAGAATTCATTTTGTTTAAAAGTTTTGTTATTATTCTGAACCAGAGTATGGTATGAGTTATCAATGCTGTTTGTTAGCCCGCTGAATATAACAGGAACGTAATAGTAGCTGTATCTGAACAAAACTGATATTATTATTGCATTGTTGGTGATGTGCAAGGTTTTTTTTTTTTTTTAACAATGCTTTGGCTGTGAAAAAGAATGAGAAAGAGACAATCTTAACATAATATATAGGGCTTAAGGACCTTTTTTGCTTTATTTCGGAAGATAAGAGGTCAGTTAAAAGAAAGAAAAGAAGAGTAAGGAGAAGGAAAAAGAAGGAAAGAAAGAGGGGACTAAAAGAAAGCAGCAGGAAAAGAAAGGGTTAAATTTATCTTAAAGTTGCTATATTCATATTCAAACTGTTGACCTAAAATTATAGATTCTTTTGCTAGAAACTAGTCTGGTATAAGGGGACCCATTTCTCTTAAAGCACAGTTTAGTATCACATAATATTTAGATAATATCACTGAAAAATTTCACAAATAGGAAGGGAAAAGGCCCTTTTCTCCAACATTGGTGTGTCCGGTCCACGGCGTCATCCTTACTTGTGGGATATTCTCTTCCCCAACAGGAAATGGCAAAGAGTCCCAGCAAAGCTGGCCATATAGTCCCTCCTAGGCTCCGCCCACCCCAGTCATTCTTTTTGCCGTTGCACAGGCAACATCTCCACGGAGATGGTTAAGAGTTTTTTGGTGTTTTAATGTAGTTTTTATTCTTCTATCAAGTGTTTGTTATTTTAAAATAGTGCTGGTATGTACTATTTACTCTGAAACAGAAAAGGATGAAGATTTCTGTTTGTAAGAGGAAGATGATTTTAGCAGACAGTAACTAAAATCGATTGCTGTTTCCACATAGGACTGTTGAGATGAAGTAACTTCAGTTGGGGGAAACAGTTAGCAGACTTTTCTGCTTAAGGTATGACTAGCCATATTTCTAACAAGACTGTGTAATGCTGGAAGGCTGTCATTTCCCCTCATGGGGACCGGTAAGCCATTTTCTTAGTCAAACATAAAAGAATAAAGGGCTTAAAAAGGGCTAAAAAACTGGTAGACATTTTTATGGGCTAAATAGATTGCTTTATTGGGGCATATTATTCAGATTCTAGCTAACAATTGGCATTTTTAATCTTGGGGAACGTTTAAAAAACGTCAGGCACTGTGTTGGACACCTTTTTTAGTCTGGGGGCCTTTCTAGTTATAGACTGAGCCTCATTTTCGCGCCATTATTGCGCAGTTGTTTTTGGAGAGCAGGGCATGCAGATGCATGTGTGAGGATCTAAGAATCACTAAAAAAGCTTCTAGAAGGCGTCATTTGGTATCGTATTCCCCTCTGGGCTTGGTTGGGTCTCAGCAAAGACTATAGCTGGGACTGTATAGGGGTTAAATTTAAAAACGGCTCCGGTTCCGTTATTTTAAGGGTTAAAGCTCTGAAATTTGGTGTGCAATACTTTTAAGGCTTTAAGACACTGTGGTGAAATTTTGGTAATTTTTGAACAATTCCTTCATACTTTTTCACATATTCAGTAATAAAGTGTTTTCAGTTTGAAATTTAAAGAGACAGTAACAGTTTTATTTTAAAACATTTTTTTGTGCTTTGTTGACAAGTTTAAGCCTGTTTAACATGTCTGTACCTTCAGATAAGCTATGTTCTATATGTATGAAAGCCAATGTGTCTCCCCATTTAAATTTATGTGATAATTGTGCCATAGCGTCCAAACAAAGTAAGGACAGTAATGCCACAGATAATGATATTGCCCAAGATGATTCCTCAAATGAGGGGAGTAAACATGATGCTACATCATCCCCTACTGTGTCTACACCAGTTTTGCCCATACAGGAGGCCCCTAGTACATCTAGTGCGCCAATACTTATTACCATGCAACAATTAACGGCTGTAATGGATAACTCCATAGCAAATCTTTTATCCAAAATGCTTACTTATCAGAGAAAGCGCGATTGCTCTGTTTTAAACACTGAAGAGCAAGAGGGCGCTGATGATAATTGTTCTGACATACCCTCACACCAATCTGAAGGGGCCATGAGGGAGGTTTTGTCTGATGGAGAAATCTCAGATTCAGGAAAAATTTCTCATCAAGCTGAACCTGATGTTGTGACATTTAAATTTAAATTAGAACATCTCCGCGCACTGCTTAAGGAGGTGTTATCTACTCTGGATGATTGTGACAATTTGGTCATTCCAGAGAAATTATGTAAGATGGACAAGTTCCTAGAGGTTCCGGTGCCCCCCGACGCTTTTCCTATACCCAAGCGGGTGGCGGACATAGTAAATAAGAGTGGGAAAAGCCCGGCATACCCTTTGTTCCCCCCCCCTATATTTAAGAAATTATTTCCTATAGTCGACCCCAGAAAGGACTTATGGCAGACAGTCCCCAAGGTCGAGGGGGCAGTTTCTACTCTAAACAAACGCACTACTATTCCTATCGAAGATAGTTGTGCTTTTAAAGATCCTATGGATAAAAAATTAGGTTTGCTTAAAAAGATTTTTGTACAGCAAGGTTACCTTCTACAACCAATTTCATGCATTGTTCCTGTCACTACGGCAGCGTGTTTCTGGTTCGAGGAACTAGAAAAGTCGCTCAGTAGAGAAACTCCATATGAGGAGGTTCTGGACAGAGTTCACGCATTTAAATTGGCTAACTCTTTTGTTTTAGATGCCGCTTTGCAATTAGCTAGATTAGCGGCGAAAAATTCAGGGTTTGCTATCGTGGCGCGCAGAGCGCTTTGGCTAAAGTCTTGGTCAGCGGATGTGTCTTCCAAGACAAAATTGCTTAACATCCCTTTCAAAGGTAAAACATTATTTGGACCAGAATTGAAAGAGATTATTTCAGACATCACTGGGGGAAAAAGCCACGCCCTCCCACAGGATAGGTCTTTTAAGGCTAAAAATAAGCCTAATTTTCGTCCCTTTCGCAGAAACGGACCAGCCTCTAATTCTGCATCCTCTAAGCAAGAGGGTAATGCCTCACAGCCCAAGCCAGCCTGGAAACCAATGCAAGGCTGGAACAAGGGTAAACAGGCCAAGAAGCCTACCACTGCTACCAAAACAGCATGAAGGGATAGCCCCCGATCCGGGACTGGATCTAGTGGGGGGCAGACTCTCTCTCTTTGCTCAGGCTTGGGCAAGAGATGTTCAGGATCCTTGGGCGCTAGAAATAGTTTCTCAAGCTTATCTCCTGGAATTCAAGGAACTACCCCCAAGGGGAAGGTTCCACAGGTCTCACTTATCCTCAAACCAAATAAAGAGACAGGCATTCTTACATTGTGTAGCAGACCTTTTAAAGATGGGAGTGATACATCCAGTTCCAATAAGAGAACAAGGAATGGGTTTTTATTCCAATCTGTTCGTAGTTCCCAAAAAAGAGGGAACATTCAGACCAATTTTGGATTTGAAGATCCTAAACAAATTTCTCAGGGTACCATCGTTCAAAATGGAAACTATTCGAACGATCCTACCCACCATCCAGGAAAGTCAATTTATGACTACCGTGGATTTAAAGGATGCGTACCTACATATTCCTATCCACAAGGAACATAATCAGTTCCTAAGGTTCGCTTTTCTGGACAAGCATTACCAGTTTGTGGCACTTCCATTCGGATTAGCCACTGCTCCAAGAATTTTCACAAAGGTACTAGGGTCCCTTCTAGCGGTTCTAAGACCAAGGGGCATTGCAGTAGTACCTTACTTGGACGACATCCTAATACAAGCGTCGTCCCTGTCAAAAGCAAAGGCTCATACGGACATCGTCCTAGCCTTTCTCAGATCTCATGGATGGAAGGTGAACAAAGAAAAAAGTTCTCTGTCCCCGTCAACAAGAGTTCCCTTCTTGCGAACAATAATAGATTCCTTAGAAATGAGGATTTTTCTGACAGAGGTCAGAAAATCAAAACTTCTAAGCTCTTGTCAAGTACTTCATTCTGTTCCTCGTCCTTCCATAGCGCAGTGCATGGAAGTAATAGGATAGATGGTTGCAACAATGGACATAGTTCCTTTTGCACGAATTCATCTAAGACCATTACAACTGTGCATGCTCAAACAGTGGAATGGGGATTATACAGACTTGTCTCCGATGATTCAAGTAGATCAAAAGACCAGAGATTCACTCAGTTGGTGGCTGACCCTGGATAATCTGTCCCAGGGAATGAGCTTCCGCAGACCAGAGTGGGTCATTGTCACGACCGACGCCAGTCTAGTGGGCTGGGGCGCGGTCTGGGAATCCCTGAAAGCTCAGGGTCTATGGTCTCGGGAAGAGTCTCTTCTCCCGATAAACATTCTGGAACTGAGAGCGATATTCAATGCTCTCAGAGCTTGGCCTCAACTAGCAAAGGCCAAATTCATAAGGTTCCAATCAGACAACATGACGACCGTTGCATATATCAATCATCAGGGGGGAACAAGGAGTTCCCTGGCGATGAAAGAAGTGACCAAAATAATTCAAAGGGGGCGGAGGAAAAGCGGATTTTCTGAGTCGTCAGACATTCCATCCGGGGGAGTGGGAACTCCATCCGGAAATCTTTGCCCAAATAACTCAATTATGGGGCATTCCAGACATGGATCTGATGGCGTCTCGTCAGAACTTCAAGGTTCCTTGCTACGGGTCCAGATCCAGGGATCCCAAGGCGACCCTAGTAGATGCACTAGTAGCACCTTGGACCTTCAACCTAGCTTATGTATTCCCACCGTTTCCTCTCATTCCCAGGCTGGTAGCCAGGATCAATCAGGAGAGGGCCTTGGTGATCTTGATAGCTCCTGCGTGGCCACGCAGGACTTGGTATGCAGACCTGGTGAATATGTCATCGGCTCCGCCATGGAAGCTACCTTTGAGACAGGACCTTCTTGTTCAGGGTCCATTCGAACATCCGAATCTGGTTTCCCTCCAACTGACGGCTTGGAGATTGAACGCTTGATTTTATCAAAGCGTGGGTTTTCAGATTCTGTAATAGATACTCTGATTCAGGCTAGAAAGCCTGTAACTAGAAAAATTTACCATAAAATATGGAAAAAATATATCTGTTGGTGTGAATCCAAAGGATTCCCATGGAACAAGATAAAAATTCCTAAGATTCTATCCTTTCTACAAGAAGGTTTGGAGAAAGGATTATCTGCAAGTTCTCTAAAGGGACAGATCTCTGCTTTATCTGTTTTACTGCACAAAAGACTGGCAGCTGTGCCAGATGTTCAAGCATTTGTTCAGGCTCTGGTTAGGATCCAGCCTGTTTACAGACCTTTGACTCCTCCCTGGAGTCTAAATCTAGTTCTTTCAGTTCTTCAAGGGGTTCCGTTTGAACCTTTACATTCCATAGATATTAAGTTACTATCTTGGAAAGTTTTGTTTTTGGTTGCTATTTCTTCTGCTAGAAGAGTTTCAGAGTTATCTGCTCTGCAGTGTTCTCCGCCCTATCTGGTGTTCCATGCAGATAAGGTGGTTTTGCGTACTAAGCCTGGTTTTCTTCCGAAAGTTGTTTCTAACAAAAATATTAACCAGGAGATAGTTGTACCTTCTTTGTGTCCGAATCCAGTTTCAAAGAAGGAACGTTTGTTACACAATTTGGACGTTGTCCGTGCTCTAAAGTTCTATTTAGAGGCTACTAAAGATTTCAGACAAACATCTTCTTTGTTTGTTGTTTATTCTGGTAAAAGGAGAGGTCAAAAAGCGACTGCTACCTCTCTTTCCTTTTGGCTTAAAAGCATTATCCGATTGGCTTATGAGACTGCCGGACGGCAGCCTCCTGAAAGAATCACAGCTCACTCCACTAGGGCTGTGGCTTCCACATGGGCCTTCAAGAACGAGGCTTCTGTTGACCAGATATGTAAGGCAGCGACTTGGTTTTCACTGCACACTTTTGCCAAATTTTACAAATTTGATACTTTTGCTTCTTCGGAGGCTATTTTTGGGAGAAAGGTTTTGCAAGCTGTGGTGCCTTCCGTTTAGGTAACCTGATTTGCTCCCTCCCTTCATCCGTGTCCTAAAGCTTTGGTATTGGTTCCCACAAGTAAGGATGACGCCGTGGACCGGACACACCAATGTTGGAGAAAACAGAATTTATGCTTACCTGATAAATTACTTTCTCCAACGGTGTGTCCGGTCCACGGCCCGCCCTGGTTTTTTAATCAGGTCTGATGAATTATTTTCTCTAACACAGTCACCACGGTACCATATGGTTTCTCCTATATATATTTCCTCCTGTCCGTCGGTCGAATGACTGGGGTGGGCGGAGCCTAGGAGGGACTATATGGCCAGCTTTGCCATTTCCTGTTGGGGAAGAGAATATCCCACAAGTAAGGATGACGCCGTGGACCGGACACACCGTTGGAGAAAGTAATTTATCAGGTAAGCATAAATTCTGTTTTTTCTTTGTTTTTGTTGTTTTCTTATTTTTGTTGTGTTTCACATTAATTTATGGAAAGGTTTATTTCACAAGTAAAACATAGTTCACCCATAATGCCTCCTAAGATAAAAGAGCGTAAGACAAAAGGCTCGGACACCTGCACAGATCTTAATTTAGAAATGAGTAACCCGATACCAGATCCCCAACCTATAATGGCCCAAATAACAGAATGTATAGCTCCTCAATTTAATGAAATTAAAAAGGAGTTAATGAATATCTCTACTAATATTTTGGCCCTCTCTACTGACGTAAAGCAATTTGCAATGAGACTTTCAGAAGCTGAAAGTAGAATTTCAGATATAGAGGATGTTTCTTTTTTTTTTTTTATTTGTTTCTTTATTGAAATTTTCAAGAAATACATTATGCAAACAATCATTGGGTTACAATAGTACATACGAACAGCAATCCATTCTATTACTCTATTTTGTGTTTTCTCACAATTATATCTGGGATAACCTAATTAGATATTTGAAAAACCCATTGTTGAATAGTCTGAAAAGTTCTTCTTCGCACAAGCATTTCCCTTGATGTGTGTCAATGTATTGACCAAGAATATTTTGCTAAACATAAAATAAATCATCATAAACATCACTAACCAAAACAATAACAACATGCAGACTTTAGATCAATCTTGTTTGATTGTAGGTGAAGATAAAACATCCTGTCAAACTGTTTATTAGCTTCAATCTAAGCTTCTTATCTATGATTTAGTAAGTATTCATGAATAACTGTCTCTTTATCTCTCTATTTCCCCATTATATACCTGCATAAGATTCCCAATAGAACATCATATCCTGAAACAATGCCAATCTATTTGTTTTAAGGTAAAAGTATCTTTCTATCATCATATTTCCCCTAACTCTCTCTTTCCAAGTATCAACTGTGGGGACCGTATCTGATCTCCATAGAGAGGCTATTAACTGTTTTGCTGAGTTCAGCATGATGTGTATAATATTCCTTTTGATAGCACAACGTATGCCTCCTAGTTTGTTGAAGAGGCAGACTAATGGTTCACAAGAAACATTACAGGACACTGCAGTGTTTATTTCTGCCATTATTGTTTCCCAAAAATTTTTTATCTTCTCACACGACCACCAAATGTGGCCCATAGTACCTGTTTCTTGTTTACATCTCCAACACTTCCCGTTGGCCGATGGAAATAAATGTTTCATTCTATTAGGTGTCAGGTACCAACGAAACAATATTTTATAATTTGTTTCCAAGGCATATGTTGTATGGGCCGAGTGAACTAATCCCTGAAATATCTCGTCCCAAACCTTTGGGCATTGCGCCCCTAAGAGGTCTCTCTCCCACCCTTTTGTGAAGTTGTGTGGTTTTGGAGTTGTTGCTTTGAGAAGTAATGTATATATAGATGAAATTAATCCTTTTTTTTTGATATGCACATTTGTTCCAGGGGTGTTAGCTGTCTCAACAGACTATTCTTATCTTTGTGAGTCATAATGTAGTGATTTACCTGGTGGTACTGAAACCATTTGTCAAGGAAACCTATCCCTTTCTCCTGTATTTCATTTCTCGGGTTCATTTTCCCTGAGGTAGTTATGAGAGTGATAGGAATGAATTCCTTCAGACCATGTCCACTATCTGGTTGATATCTTAGGCCTTCTTTAAATTCAGGATTCATCAGTATTGGGGTTAGGGGTGAGTAGTTACTAGAGATGCCGCTATACTTATCTCGTATGTGTTTCCAGTCTGACAAAGAATTTGAAACCGTATGAGAGGTGTTGCCCTGTACCTTGGATAATAATTTGGGTATCCAACAAATCCCTCCTAATTGTGGTACATTACTAATGTCACATTCTATTTGAATCCAGTGTTTTGGTTCATCTGAGTTATGCCTACACCACTCTACTAGTCTCTGTAGTGAAATAGCCTGTTTGTATAATGTTATGTTAGGTACTCCCAGTCCCCCCCATGGTCTTATTGGCATATAATGAGTTTATTTACCCGAGCAGGTTTTTTTTTCCATATAAAGCTAAACAACACTCTCTGTATTTTTTGGATGTATAACTGCGTGTTG
This sequence comes from Bombina bombina, assembly GCF_027579735.1. Lineage (NCBI taxonomy): Eukaryota > Metazoa > Chordata > Amphibia > Anura > Bombinatoridae > Bombina > Bombina bombina. Next base: position 518,663,694 of record NC_069504.1, read on the forward strand.
GGAAGTGGTAATGTCTGTAATATATACAGAATTTTTGGTAATAATACCATTTTTACTGTGCTTATTCTCCCTATCCACGATATATTTTTAGATAGCCACGAAGATGCCTGATTAGTGATGCTGTTTAGGAGTTTAGAGTAGTTAAAGGTGCGAATTAGATCTAGATTGTGTAATAGATATATGCCTAAATACTTGATATGTTTCTGTTGTATCGTGAAAGGACTGTTCTGTTTGATAGTAATCAATTCTGCCTGTGGTATGTGTAGTGGTAGTAATTCTGATTTGTTGGGATTTACTATAAAGTTTGAGACCTCTCCATATTCCAACAACTCTGATTGCACCGCTGGGAGAGAATCCAAAGGATATGTCAGGGACATCAGAACATCATCTGCAAACATTGACAGTTTATATTCTCTATTTTTAATAATTACTCCTTTTATATTGTTGTTTAACCTAATTCTACTTGCCAATGTTTCTAGGGAAAGAATAAATAAAAGTGGAGAAAGGGGACATCCCTGGCGCGTGCCATTTCGTATTTCGAATTGTTCTGATAGCGTACCATTTATCCTAACTTGAGCCGTGGGAAAAGAGTATAGGGCCATGATTCTATTTATAAAAGGGAGAGGAAAATTAAATTTATTTAAAGTTGTCTGTAGAAAGGTCTAATCTATCGAACGCTTTCTCAGCGTCTGTGGAAAGTAATATTGAGGGGGTTTTATTAGAATTAATGTATTCTAGGATGTTCAATAATTTAACGGTATTATCTTTGGCTTCCCTCCGTGGTACAAAACCTACTTGGTCCGGAGAGATCAGCGTTGGGAGCAAACTATTGAGTCTGTATGCCAAAACCTTAGCTAGTATTTTCAAGTCTATATTCAGTAGGGAAATTGGACGGTAGTTCGCAGGTGTATCGGGTTTCTTGCCTGGTTTGGGGAGGACTGTGATATAGGCTAGTAACATGGTATCAGGAAGTGTGTTTCCGTCATCTATTTGACTGAAAGTGTTGAGTAAATGAGGTGTCAAAATGTGAGAGAATGTTTTGTAATATGACCCTGTGAATCCATCTGGGCCTGGGGCCTTTTCAGGTTTTAAAGATTTGATGGCTACTATAATCTCTTTGTGATTTATGGGGGCTTGTAGCATTACCCTGTCTGCTTCGGACACTTTTGGAACCTGCACGGATTTTAGATATTCTAGACAATTAATTTCATGATCTGTATCAACTCTCCTAGGAAAGATGCTATACAGAGCGTGGTAATAATTTTTGAAGGTGTTGGCTATTCTTTTTGTGTCTTCTACTTTTTCTCCCGTAGGGGTATTTATGCAATGTATATAATTTTTTGCCTGTTTAGATTTGAGCAACCTAGCCAACTGTCGTCCTGGTTTGTTAGCTTCGCAGTAGTATTTCTGCTTGAGTTTAAATGCAGTCGATTGTGCTCTTATATGTAAGTGAGATAGCATTTTAGCTCTATAAAATTTTAGTTGTTGTAGGATCCTATCATCGTGTGGATGAAGTTTATGTGAAAGGTCTAGTTGCTCAATCTCTTTAGCAATGTGAGTATATTCTTCCCTTAATTGTTTATTCTTGTTGGCTCTAATTTTAATTAATGAACCCCTTATAACACTCTTATGAGCTTCCCACACCATAGCTGGTGCAATGTCCCCTTTATTATTGTGTACAAAAAATTCTTGTATTTCACTTTCTAGTTTCTCGCGGACCCCAGGGTCCAAAAGTAGTGTCTCATCTAGTCTCCAATTAAAGTCCCTTATTGGGGCTGAGGGCCAGGTCACAGAGCATTTGACCATAGAGTGGTCTGACCACGCTGTGTGTGAAATGTTTGCTAGTACAGCATTGGATAAGGTTAAGTGATCTAAAAGAATATAGTCTATTCTCGAATGGGATCTATTGGGGCTAGAAAAGAATGTATAGTCCCTTCTGTCGGGGTTGGCGATTCTCCAAGGATCATGTAAGCCAAATGCATGTAAGAAATGCCAAAGTGACCTCAATGTGTTCTTTGCAGTGTGTATATTTGCATTTGAGCTATCTAATGAAGGGTTGATGGGCATATTGAAATCCCCCAGTACTATCAATTGTCCCCTCTGAATATCCCGTATAAGGGGAATTATAGATTTGAGGAAAACAGCTTGTTTGTGGTTGGGGGCATATATATTTACTATTGTTACTATTTTATTGTACAAAATTCCACTTATGGCTAAGAATCTACCATCCCTGTCTTTTTTCTGATCTATCAATGTGAATGGGGTAGATTTATGTATAAGAATGCTTACTCCGTTGATTTTTTTCTTGTTATGTGCACTATGATAATGTTGTGGGTAGATGCCATGCATAAATTTAGGTATGGAGCTGCTTCTAAAGTGAGTTTCCTGAATGCCTACAATTTCCCCCCCTCTGTGACTTATATCTCTAAGAGCTAATGATCTCTTATGTGGGGTATTGAAACCTTTTACATTTTGTGTTACCAATTGAATACATGTATCAGCCATTCATATACCTTTTACTCTCCTCCTCTTTTCCAGTATGAATCTTCACCTATATATAGGATGTAATGGTTCTGCAATATAAAACCTAACAAAATTCTAACATCATGAACTCTAACAACATATAGAACAATTAACTGAACATAATAATGACAATGGTATAGGGGAATGGCTAGACAATTCCAAACGGAATTTACTTAGCCCACTTATTTTTGCTCAAATTATTTTCATACCATTCACCTCTCGTCACCTTCAATTTGTAAGTTAACTATGCAATTCAATTCTTTGAAATTATACCACTCTAAACATTAAACAAGAGAAAAAAAAAAACGGAAAAAAAAAACATCATATTGTTGGTTATAAACTAGTCACTTCTTAGCAGTTTGTCATGTTCACTTAAGTGCTATCCTACTGAAGTCATTTAGCATTCTACCTATGACAGATAAAAGTCACTTGTCCACTTGTCAAGTATATTAAAGATGTATACCATACACTCTATTACTGGTCTCACCACTTAGATGGAATGTCCTATGGCAGACTCTTTTCAGCCTATTTGGGTCCCTGAGTTCCCTGAGGATTGAGATGTTATTTTCTGAGGGGTAGTTTTCTTGTATTTGACTGTCTGCCATTCCCTTCGCTGCGGCAAAGGGGTAGCACGTGCAGACGGGGCTGTAGTTATAGATTGTTCAGAATCCACGTCTCCAGGGGGGGGGGTGGAATTTCTAGTTTCCTGCAAAAGTCTCCAATTTCTGATGGAGAGGTACAAATTGCTCTCCTATTCTTCCATATGGCCAATAGATGAAAGGGATGACCCCATCTATAATTGATGTTCTTTGTTTGTAAGTGTCTCGTGAGCGGCGATAATTCTTTCCTTCTAGTGAGAGTTCTGGTGGATAAATCAGCAAAGAGCTGCAAAGTTGTACCGTCTTTCTGTATTGGACGTTTCTCTCTCGCTGCTGTCATGATGTTTTCTTTCATTTGATAATTGTTGATCCTCGCTATCACGTCCCTGGGGGGAGCAGATTCTGGAGGCTTAGGCCTCAGGGCTCTGTGTGCTCGGTCTATTGCCACTTCCATGGTGTCTGGTGAATTTAATAAAGATGAGAACAGGGATTGTAGATAATCTTGTAGGTCAGAGATTTCTATGGCCTCTGGAATACCTCTTATCCGTACATTATGTCTTCTGGAGCGGTTTTCCAGGTCTTCCAGTTTATCTTCTAGCTGTAGGATCACTTTGTCTTGCTGTTCCATCTGGTCACTCAGATTAGTTAGGTCCAATGAATGGGCCTGCGTGGTTTCTTCTAAGCCTTCCACCCTGTTATCAATCTCCACTATTTCTCTTTTTAGGTCTGCTATTTCTTCTTTTATGCACTGTTTAACCTGCACAATGAGGGTTGAAAAGTCTTTCTTTGATGGTATGGATGAAATTACATTTTTAGGTACAGACACCATGTCGTTATCCTCGTCAGATTCTGACTCTGAGTAACCAGAGGAGGGTTGATGGCTTGACAATACTTGTGTCATTTCTTTAGGAGATGGCAATGGGGTAGCTTTGAAATATTCATCCACTGTCGGTTTTAAGGGTCCCCCCCCTTTGCTTGATTTTCCTTTCTGTAAAGTTTTCCTGGGAGACATTTTCTAACAGCGCTATAAAAGTCTGAAGAGAAAAGAAATATTCCAATATCAGCTGTTGTGCTGTAGGATTTCAGTGTTGAGCTAAGACTCCCTTTATTTCACAAAGAGTGATTTAGATAGCCTGTTGTCTCCTATTTTCCCAGCAGCCGCTATAAATTTATTTATTTATTAAAGCCTGAGGCCTGTTTGAGATCCACACCCTGTTATCTTTTCATATAGATAGAGAAATTATTCCCTTTTTTCTTTTTATTTTTTATCTTCCAGAGTGTAAGGGATGTATCAGAACATCTGTGTATAAGCTATTGTTAAGTGGAGGACTGTCATGCTATTTCTATGACCCCATTCCTGTTCAATGTTTCATAGCTTCAGCGATGATGAGGGGGTCATTGCTTTATATGTCTGTTTCCCATTGGAATAGAAATTATGAGAAATATAAACATAAGCGTAACACATGAACTTTGGTTGTTTAATAAGCCACCGATTGCATGGCTAACATATAAACTATGAAAGAAACTTTGCAAGTAGGTGTTGCAGTGATGCGCTGCAGAGATGTGGTAATCAATGTCTCTTATTGCTGTGATAAAGCTTCCATATTTCAGCTGTTATGAAGGCAGCGTGATGCTTTATCTCTCCTTTGTGTCATGCCAAATCTCTGTCTCCAAAATATGAGCCTGCTATCTTATGATTTAAATAGGGAGACAGCTAACCGTTAAGAGTTCTCACATGAGGCAGATCTCCATGCTGTATAAGCAATGCTGCGTGTGTCTAAGATGGCGCCCGGCTCTGATGTGTGAGTGTAGCTCCATGTAAGTGATCATGCGTTACAGGGCAGAGGCTTGGTTTTATTTTGTATTCCTGTTTTCTTTCTTTTTTGTATGTCAGGAGCGTTTGTGTCTCATATTTATATTTACACGTTACTCACATAATCCCGTAGTGCTGTCTGCGGTATAATGCTCTCAATAGCGAGCACGGATGTCCTTTACTGATTTTCGAAAGTCTCCTCGTGGTCAGCTTGCCATCCGGAATGCAGGAGTTAAGTTGCCTAGTCTGTTGCTAGAAATTTAGAGGTGCCGGTATAGTCTTTGTGGGCTAATACTCCGGAGCTCACCTAAAGTGCGGCCATCTTCAACAAGCGCCGGCTCCGCCCCCCATAGAGGATGTTTCTAATACTCAAGCCACACAACTCCTTGCTCAAGAATCCCAGATTATTAATCTACAAAATCGCCTGGAGGACATGGAGGATCGCTCCAGGCGAAATATTAGAATTGTAGGTTTACCCGAAACATTGGAGTATAAGGATCTTATTAAATTTACTTCTGAAATATTTCCCCAGGCTCTGGGTTTCCCGGCCTCCCATCTCCCTCTGGAAGTGGAAAGAGCCCATAGAATCGGCCTTCCTAGTCTAAATATGAATGGCTCCCCCAGAAATAGGATGAGTATTGTCAAATACCTTAAATTTCAGGATAAGGCAGAATTGTTAAAACTATATAAAAAGATGGATTCTCTTATTATAGATAATAATAAACTGCTATTATTTCAGGATTTCTCTATGGAGACTTCCGCTAAAAGGAAGTCTATGGCTCCGTTTTGTACTAGCCTCATTAAGAATGGTTTCAAGGCAAGACTAATATACCCTGCTAAAATTATACTCGAAGATCAGGATAAACGTATTACATTTAATAACTCTGCTGAAGTGAAAGAATTTATGATTGCAAAAAAAATTGCAGAAGTGAAATGACATGGTACATTACTTTTGTTTAAAAAGTTTACTAATTCTCAGAGTAGAGTTAAGCATAATAGCAAGGTGTAGTTTAGTCCAGTTAACAAAAGATATGAAACAATGTTTGAGTCTGCGATGCCAATTGTTTTTAATGTGTTTTGGGAATTTTTTTTTTTTTTCCTCTTTTATCGTTCCCCTCGCCTGTGTCCTCCCGCACTCCCCCTCTTTTCTATCTCAATTGGGCCACCTAGACAGGTTCTATGCCCTGTATATTCTCTCTAGCGTGGTATGACTTTTAATATGTGTCAAGAGTTCAGAGTACTCTCCTGGAATGTATGTGTTTTTACCTCCCCAATGAAGCGTAAACTTGTATTAAGAACTTTGGCTAAACACCATCCCTCGGTGGTGTTTTTACAGGAGACCCATTTAAAAGAGTTGGAAATCCCAAAATTGAAAACAAAATGGGTAGGAGAGGTGTTTGCCACCCCAGTTAAAAAAAGGAAGGCAGGGGTCGCTATACTGCTGCAAAAAAACTTAGACTATAAGGTTAAAAAGGTAGAATATGATCCGGAGGCAAGATTTCTTATTTTACAGGTTGTTATTAATAAGGTTGATTTTGCTTTTTGTAATATTTATGGCCCAAATACCCACGACCCGGGGTTTTGGGAGAAGATTAAAATTAAGCTTTTTCCATTTCTCGCAAAACCTTATTTTAGGGGGAGATTTTAATATTGCAATGTGTCCCGAACTAGACAGGTTATCACAGAAAAAAGCAAGAGATTATGAGAAAAGAGCAAAATGTCTGAAACAGGTCTGTCACAAACTTAGACTCCTAGATATATGGCGTATTGAGCATCCTGACTCCAGAACTTTTTCCTGTGAGTCAAAAGTACATAGAACCTTCTCAAGGATCGATATGCTTTTAGTTTCAGAATCTTTATCGATACTGAGAGCCAAATCTGATATTGCTGACATACTTGTTTCTGACCACGCTATTATATCACTAGCTTTTCCTTCTCTAAGTAGACCTAAAGATAGGAATCAAAGTTTCATATTTCCACGTTTTCTATATAACAGTCCCAGCTTTGGTTCTTGGCTAAAACAAAAATGGAAAGATTATGTCACTTTTAATATCGCACAAAGCTGTAATGTAGAAACATTCTGGGAAGCGTCGAAAGCAGTGTTAAAAGGGGAAATAAAAGCATATATTAACATATGGAACAAGAAAGCTAGAGCGACTGAAATACAGCTAGTCTGTCAGGTTAAGAATGCACTTAGAAATTATTATAATGATAGATCAAATAGAAATTGGAGTAAATATTTGGAGGTAAAAAATAATCGGGAGGTTTATCTTAAGAAAAGATCTCAATATGAAGATCTCAAACTGAATCTTAAATTTAAAGGCTTTCACGGTATCTCTGCAAAACATTTAGCTAGTCTAACTAAAAATAGGAAAAGTAAAAATTATATTACGGCCATTAAAGAGGGTGAAGATAGATTTACAGATCCTGAAAAAATTAGAACGGTTTTTCATAATTTTTATCAAAAACTCTATAATAAAACAGATGTGAATGTCGCAAATCTTGAAAAATTCTTTTCTCATATCATACTTCCTCAAACTTCTAAAGAATGTCTAGAAAACTTAAATGCACATATTACAGGAGAAGAAATTATTAAGGCTATTGAGAAGGCAAAATTAAACAAAGCGGCTGGGCCAGACTTCTTACCAGCTGAATTTTATAAATTACTAACCATAGAAATTAATCCTACCTTGGAGAGGCTATATAATGCGTATTTTTCTTCCAGCAATATGATGTCCAACATTTTCACAGCAGCCAATGTTACCTTAATTCCGAAAAAAGATAGGGGAAAAGAGTACCCGGCTTCGTATAGGCCAATTTCTATTCTCAATGTAGACTATAAAATATTAACTTCTATTATTGCTGATAGATTGGCGAAGGGTTTACATATTATCCATCCCGATCAGACAGGTTTCATTAAAGGAAGGAATTCGGCTAAAAATATTCGCAAAGTAGGGATGTTGTTGGATTATTTTTGGAATAGAGAGAAATTAAAGAAAGATAAACAGGCGGATCTGGCCCTTCTAACAGTAGATGCAGAAAAGGCCTTTGATTCCATCACATGGCAGTATCTGTTCACTGTGTTAGAAAGATTCGGTTTTCAAGGACAATTTCTTAATTTTATTCATAAAATATATCGAATGCCGGTCTCTTATTTATTGATTAATGGTATATTAACTCCCAAGATAATTCTAGGTAGGGGAACACGGCAGGGGTGCCCTCTGTCTCCCTTGTTGTTTGATATCGCGTTAGAGCCTTTGGCCATTTGGCTAAGACAAAATATAACTGGTATTTCTATTGGCTCACAAAAACTGAAAACACTGTTGTATGCTGATGACATGTTACTTTTTTAGATTCTACAGCGTATCATATACCGCTAGTTATGCAAATCTACGCTGAATTCAGCTCATTCTCGGGCTATAAAATCAATTTTGATAAAAGCGAGTTACTGTGGATTCATAAATCAAAAACAAGTTGTTCAAATCATCCCTTCAAAATCGTTGACCACTTTAAATATTTGGGGATAATCCTACACAGAAACCCTGAAAGATGGTACGACCTGAATTTTGTATCTCTATTTAACAAGATAAAAAATAACCTGGAGGTATGGGCCTCTTTTCCCCTTTCTATAACAGCACGTGTTAATATTATAAAAACTATTGTGTTTCCCCAAATTTTGTACCCTCTACAAAATCTCCCATTGTTCCTCTTAAAATCGGATCTTAGAAAATTCAAGCAATATGTATCTAAATTCATTTGGGGCAACAAAAGAGCACGCATATCTTTCATGAAGTTGACACATAAGAAAACTTTCGCGGGTTTAGCTCTTCCTAGTTTAAACACATATAATATTGCTACGTTAGTTAAATTTGCCCTTGATTGGATCTCGGACTCCAATCATTTTGCTACTGTTGAATTAGAAACCCAATGTATATTTCCCTTATCTTTAAAAGCTATCTTACATAATAGAATCAAACAGCTATCTCCTAGGATTGCGAAATTTTTGTCTATTAAAAATATAATCATAGCCTGGCATAAATTTTGCAAAGAATTGGGAATAGATCCGCACTTTTCTAAATATCTCCCTATAAGAGGTAATCCTGAGTTTGTGCCTGGCATCCAACATGGGGTGTTTAAAAAGTGGGAAGAGAATGGGTTGTCAAGGGTTTCTCAGGTTGTAGCGGACTCCTGTCAATTGTATTCAGCAGATATTCTTTTTCAACAATTTAATCTATCTAGGAACAATCTATTTGCGTACTTTCAAATTAGACATTTTGTGCAGAATTCACAGGTTAGGGAGGAGTGGTTGTCTGAATGGGCTGAAATTGATATATGTATTGATAAATTTTTAAGTGGCAAAACCTCAATTTCACTTATATATGATATAATGTTAGCTAAACAGGGTGCACTAGGAGTAGAGAAAATATGCAAGAACTGGGAGAATACTTTTCCTAGTTTAAACCTGGAAATGGTCTTACAAAGTTTTGCAGCAGTATACAAATGTATTCTTCCCATCTCTGTAAAAGAGTCTCACTTGAAACTAGTCAATAAATATTACCTATCCCCATCTAGAATGGCACAGTATTACCCTTCTCAATCTTTTTTGTGCCCTAGGTGTTCCCAGACCAAGGCTAATTTAATGCATATGCTATGGTCATGTCCTAAGACGAAACAATTCTGGTTAAAAATACAGTATTGGGTTAATCGGCCCTTTAATGTAATCACTCATTTTACTCCTGAGCTGGTATTTCTTTCATGTAATTAGCAAGAGTCCATGAGCTAGTGACGTATGGGATATACATTCCTACCAGGAGGGGCAAAGTTTCCCAAACCTCAAAATGCCTACAAATACACCCCTCGCCACACCCACAAATCGGTTTTACAAACTTTGCCTCCTATGGAGGTGGTGAAGTAAGTTTGTGCTAGATTCTACGTTGATATGCGCTCCGCAGCAGGTTGGAGCCCGGTTTTCCTCTCAGCGTGCAGTGAATGTCAGAGGGATGTGAGGAGAGTATTGCCTATTTTGAATGCAGTGATCTCCTTCTACGGGGTCTATTTCATAGGTTCTCTGTTATCGGTCGTAGAGATTCATCTCTTACCTCCCTTTTCAGATCGACGATATACTCTTATATATATATATATATATATATATATATATATATATATATATATATATATATATATATATATACCATTACCTCTGCTGATTTTCGTTTCAGTACTGGTTTGGCTTTCTACAAACATGTAGATGAGTGTCCTGGGGTAAGTAAGTCTTATTTTCTGTGACACTCTAAGCTATGGTTGGGCACTTTTTTTATAAAGTTCTAAATATATGTATTCAAACATTTATTTGCCTTGACTCAGGATGTTCAACATTCCTTATTTTCAGACAGTCCGTTTCATATTTGGGATAATGCACTTGAATCAATTATTTGTCTTACCTTAAAAATTTGACTTTTTTCCCTGTGGGCTGTTAGGCTCGCGGGGGCTGAAAATGCTTCATTTTATTGCGTCATTCTTGGCGCGGACTTTTTTGGCGCAAAAAATCTTTTCTGTTTCCGGCGTCATACGTGTCGCCGGAAGTTGCGTCATTTTTGACGTTCTTTTGCGCCAAAAATGTGGCGTCATTTTTGGCGCCAAAAGCATTTAGGCGCCAAATAATGTGGGCGTCTTACTTGGCGCTAAAAAAATATGGGCGTCGCTTTTGTCTCCACATTATTTAAGTCTCATTTTTCTTTGCTTCTGGTTGCTAGAAGCTTGTTCCTTGGCATTTTTTCCCATTCCTGAAACTGTCATTTAAGGAATTTGATCAATTTTGCTTTATATGTTTTCTCTTACATATTGCAAGATGTCTCACGTTGCATCTGAGTCAGAAGATACTTCAGGAAAATCGCTGTCTGGTGCTGGAACTACCAAAGCTAAGTGTATCTGCTGTAAACTTTTGGTAGCTGTTCCTCCAGCTGTTTGTATTAATTGTCATGACAAACTTGTTAATGCAGATAATAATTCCTTTAGTAATGTACCATTACCTGTTGCAGTTCCATCAACATCTAATGTTCAGAATGTTCCTGATAACATAAGAGATTTTGTTTCTGAATCCATCAAGAAGGCTATGTCTGTTATTCCTCCTTCTAGTAAACATAAAAAATCTTTTAAAACTTCTCTTTATACAGATGAATTTTTAAATTAACATCATCATTCTGATTCTAATGACTCTTCTGGTTCAGAGGATTCTGTCTCAGAGGTTGATGCTGATAAATCTTCATATTTATTTAAAATGGAATTTATTCGTTCTTTACTTAAAGAAGTACTAATTGCTTTAGAAATTGAGGATTCTGGTCCTCTTGATACTAAATCTAAACGTTTAGATAAGGTCTTTAAATCTCCTGTGGTTATTCCAGAAGTTTTTCCTGTTCCTGGTGCTATTTCTGAAGTAATTTCCAGAGAATGGAATAATTTGGGTAATTCATTTACTACTCCTAAACGTTTTAAGCAATTATATCCTGTGCCGTCTGACAGATTAGAATTTTGGGACAAAATCCCTAAAGTTGATGGGGCTATTTCTACCCTTGCTAAACGTACTATTATTCCTACGTCAGATGGTACTTCCTTTAAGGATCCTTTAGATAGGAAAATTGTATCCTTTCTAAGAAAAGCTTATCTGTGTTCAGGTAATCTTCTTAGACCTGCTATATCATTGGCTGATGTTGCTGCAGCTTCAACTTTTTGGTTGGAAACTTTAGCGCAACAAGTAACAGATCATGATTCTCATAATATTATTATTCTTCTTCAACATGCTAATAATTTTATCTGTGATGCCATTTTTGATATTATCAGAGTTGATGTCAGGTTTATGTCTCTAGCTATTTTAGCTAGAAGAGCTTTATGGCTTAAAACTTGGAATGCTGATATGTCTTCTAAATCGACTCTACTTTCCATTTCTTTCCAGGGTAACAAATTATTTGGTTCTCAGTTGGATTCTATTATCTCAACTGTTACTGGTGGGAAAGGAACTTTTTTACCACAGGATAAAAAATCTAAGGGTAAAAACAGGGCTAATAATCGTTTTCGTTCCTTTCGTTTCAACAAAGAACAAAAGCCTGATCCTTCATCCTCAGGAGCAGTTTCAGTTTGGAAACCATCTCCAGTCTGGAATAAATCCAAGCCTTCTAGAAAAGCAAAGCCAGCTTCTAAGTCCACATGAAGGTGAGGCCCTCATTCCAGCTCAGCTGGTAGGGGGCAGGTTACATTTTTTCAAAGAAATTTGGATCAATTCTGTTCACAATCTTTGGATTCAGAACATTGTTTCAGAAGGGTACAGAATTGGTTTCAAGATACGAACTCCTGCAAAGAGATTTTTTCTTTCCCGTGTCCCAGTAAATCCAGTGAAAGCTCAAGCATTTCTGAAATGTGTTTCAGATCTAGAGTTGGCTGGAGTAATTATGCCAGTTCCAGTTCTGGAACAGGGGCTGGGGTTTTATTCGAATCTCTTCATTGTACCAAAGAAGGAGAATTCCTTCAGACCAGTTCTGGATCTAAAAATATTGAATAGTTATGTAAGGATACCAAAGTTCAAAATGGTAACTGTAAGGACCATCTTGCCTTTTGTTCAACAAGGGCATTATATGTCCACAATAGATTTACAGGATGCATATCTGCATATTCCGATTCATCCAGATCATTATCAGTTCCTGAGATTCTCTTTTCTGGACAAGCATTACCAGTTTGTGGCTCTGCCGTTTGGCCTAGCTACAGCTCCAAGAATTTTTACAAAGGTTCTCGGTGCCCTTCTGTCTGCAATCAGAGAACAGGGTATTGTGGTATTTCCTTATTTGGACGATATCTTGGTACTTGCTCAGTCTTTACATTTAGCAGAATCTCATACGAATCGACTTGTGTTGTTTCTTCAAGATCATGGTTGGAGGATCAATTCACTAAAAAGTTCATTGATTCCTCAGACAAGGGTAACCTTTCTGGGTTTCCAGATAGATTCAGTGTCCATGACTCTGTCTTTAACAGACAAGAGACGTCTAAAATTGATTTCAGCTTGTCGAAACCTTCAGTCACAATCATTCCCTTCGGTAGCCTTATGCATGGGAATTCTAGGTCTTATGACTGCTGCATCGGACGCGATCCCCTTTGCTCGTTTTCACATGCGACCTCTTCAGCTCTGTATGCTGAATCAATGGTGCAGGGATTACACAAAGATATCTCAATTAATATCTTTAAAACCGATTGTACGACACTCTCTAACGTGGTGGACAGATCACCATCGTTTAATTCAGGGGGCTTCTTTTGTTCTTCCGACCTGGACTGTAATTTCAACAGATGCAAGTCTTACAGGTTGGGGAGCTGTGTGGGGATCTCTGACGGCACAAGGAGTTTGGGAATCTCAGGAGGTGAGATTACCGATCAATATTTTAGAACTCTGTGCAATTTTCAGAGCTCTTCAGTCTTGGCCTCTTCTGAAGAGAGAATCGTTCATTTGTTTTCAGACAGACAATGTCACAACTGTGGCATACATCAATCATCAAGGAGGGACTCACAGTCCTCTGGCTATGAAAGAAGTATCTCGAATTCTGGTTTGGGCGGAATCCAGCTCCTGTCTAATCTCTGCGGTTCATATCCCAGGTATAGACAATTGGGAAGCGGATTATCTCAGTCGCCAAACGTTGCATCCGGGCGAATGGTCTCTTCACCCAGAGGTATTTCTTCAGATTGTTCAAATGTGGGAGCTTCCAGAAATAGATCTGATGGCGTCTCATCTAAACAAGAAACTTCCCAGGTATCTGTCCAGATCCCGGGATCCTCAGGCGGAAGCAGTGGATGCATTATCACTTCCTTGGAAGTATCATCCTGCCTATATCTTTCCGCCTCTAGTTCTTCTTCCAAGAGTAATCTCCAAGATTCTGAAGGAATGCTCGTTTGTTCTGCTGGTAGCTCCGGCATGGCCTCACAGGTTTTGGTATGCGGATCTTGTCCGGATGGCCTCTTGCCATCCGTGGACTCTTCCGCTAAGACCAGACCTTCTGTCGCAAGGTCCTTTTTTCCATCAGGATCTCAAATCCTTAAATTTAAAGGTATGGAGATTGAACGCTTGATTCTTGGTCAAAGAGGTTTCTCTGACTCTGTGATTAATACTATGTTACAGGCTCGTAAATCTGTATCTAGAGAGATATATTATAGAGTCTGGAAGACTTATATTTCTTGGTGTCTTTCTCATCATTTTTCTTGGCATTCTTTTAGAATTCCGAGAATTTTACAGTTTCTTCAGGATGGTTTAGATAAAGGTTTATCCGCAAGTTCTTTGAAAGGACAAATCTCTGCTCTTTCTGTTCTTTTTCACAGAAAGATTGCTAATCTTCCTGATATTCATTGTTTTGTACAAGCTTTGGTTCGTATAAAACCTGTCATTAAATCAATTTCTCCTCCTTGGAGTTTGAATTTGGTTCTGGGGGCTCTTCAAGCTCCTCCTTTTGAACCCATCCATTCATTGGACATTAAATTACTTTCTTGGAAAGTTTTGTTCCTTTTGGCGATCTCTTCTGCCAGAAGAGTCTCTGAATTATCTGCTCTTTATTGTGAGTCTCCTTTTCTGATTTTTCATCAGGATAAGGCGGTGTTGCGAACTTCTTTTGAATTTTTACCTAAGGTTGTGAATTCCAACAACATTAGTAGAGAAATTGTGGTTCCCTCATTATGTCCTAATCCTAAGAATTCTAAGGAGAAATCGTTGCATTCTTTGGATGTTGTTAGAGCTTTGAAATATTATGTTGAAGCTACTACAAAAAGACTTCTAGTCTATTTGTTATCTTTTCCGGTTCTAGAAAAGGCCAGAAAGCTTCTGCCATTTCTTTGGCATCTTGGTTGAAATCTTTAATTCATCATGCCTATGTCGAGTCGGGTAAAACTCCGCCTCAAAGGATTACAGCTCATTCTACTAGGTCAGTTTCTACTTCCTGGGCGTTTAGGAATGAAGCTTCGGTTGATCAGATTTGCAAAGCAGCAACTTGGTCCTCTTTGCATACTTTTACTAAATTCTACCATTTTGATGTATTTTCTTCTTCTGAAGCAGTTTTTGGTAGAAAAGTACTTCAGGCAGCGGTTTCAGTTTGAATCTTCTGTTTATGTTTTTCATTAAACTTTATTTTGGGTGTGGATTATTTTCAGCAGGAATTGGCTGTCTTTATTTTATCCCTCCCTCTCTAGTGACTCTTGCATGGAAAGATCCACATCTTGGGTAGTCATTATCCCATACGTCACTAGCTCATGGACTCTTGCTAATTACATGAAAGAAAACATAATTTATGTAAGAACTTACCTGATAAATTCATTTCTTTCATATTAGCAAGAGTCCATGAGGCCCGCCCTTTTTTGTGGTGGTTATGATTTTTTTGTATAAAGCACAATTATTCCAATTCCTTATTTTATATGCTTTCGCACTTTTTTCTTATCACCCCACTTCTTGGCTATTCGTTAAACTGATTTGTGGGTGTGGTGAGGGGTGTATTTGTAGGCATTTTGAGGTTTGGGAAACTTTGCCCCTCCTGGTAGGAATGTATATCCCATACGTCACTAGCTCATGGACTCTTGCTAATATGAAAGAAATGAATTTATCAGGTAAGTTCTTACATAAATTATGTTTTTTGTCTTAGAATAGAGGACCAAGCAAATAAGGTTTTTTTTAGACGCCTTCAGAGTTATTATCCTTACAGCTAGGTTTCTCTTACTTAAAAATTGGCGTCTGCATAAGGCCCCCCCTTTCGCGCTGGTTCTTAAAGAGATTCAGTCCCAGATACTGTTTGAAGCTTTTCACACCCAGTTCTCTACTGAAAAATATATTAGGAATTTTATCCATAGATGGCTGCCAATTATTATCTCCTACCCGTTGCCAGTGCAGAAAAATATTTTGTCTCCGTTTCTAAGCTCACAGACCTTTGCTGATCTAGTGGTACATGGGCTGTTTCCCCCGTTATGGGTGTCTAATGTAAGGGAAATTTGTTTTTAAGAAAGCTGTTCTCCAGAGAAAGGTGGTGATGGGGGGGGGGGGGACAAACGCATTTTTATTTATTTATTTTTTTATTTTTTATCTTTCTTTGGGCTTGGGTCTTATGTTCTGTCTAGTCTTGTTTTGTCTTGTATTGTCTTATCGTATTATTATTTTATTATCACTCATATCTGGGTTTGTTACTAGGTATTTGCAGGGCCTCTAAGGGGGTCGGATATGTTTATTTTTACGTAGGCTACAAGAGATCAAGGGTTGTTTTCTTTGTTGTTTTTCTATTTTCTCTGCCTATGTTAACAGGTAAAAATTAAGGTAAATGTAACCATGATCGCTTGGCCTTATGTCTTAAGGCCAAGGCCTATGCATTGTTCTTTTTGCTTTTGCCTAATATTGGTAAGAGATTATTGTATTTGTTATTTTTATTTTTATGCTAAAAATCCACAATAAAAACAATTAAAAAAGTAACATACGTTAGCACTGAGAGTTTATGATTAGACATCACAAGCTGATCTAAGCAGTGCACATAAGCATCCAGTCTGTTAGTTGCTAAGACCTGCAATAAGCACTGCACTTGCAGACCCACCACAGCTGACAAGGGGAGGCAGCATATCGGCACAAGGTCTTCTCTTCCAGCCTCACCTTGTAAGCATATCCCCAGGCAAGTTTCTCACCAAGAACGCTTCTACTACAAAATTGCCGGCAGCTCTAAATGAAGCAACAGTTTAAAGGAGCACTGCCAGTCAAGAGGACCTTAATCGCATGTGCCTTGTCTTCTCTGTAAAAGCCTACACTTTATCGCTCACTGTACTGTGTGCTGGCTTTTAGAGAGAGGATAGGGCAGATGTGCTGCCCCTCCCAAATCTGCTGCCCTAGGCACCGGCCTTGTTGGCCTAGGCAATAATACGCCCCTGTTGGTTGCACAAAATAACCTTCCTACTTAATTTATGCCAAATAGTGTGTATGCTGACTTTGTAGACTTTTGTAATAATATGTATATTTATTTATAAAGGTGTCATGTAAAAATTGCTTTTAAAAAAAATCAGATAAGATCATAAACAATAGTATCAGTCAAGTTTCACTTGTTTCTTTACTGTAAATATTTTATTGTTTTTAGTTTGGGTTTTTTGGTGTGTGTAGTATTTTTTTTTTATCTTTTCTCCCCTAATATTAATGACAAATATAACATGGCTATTTTAGGAATGTGCTGAGCGAACACTCTTAAGAGTAAGGAAGGATGAAGGTGAATTGGAAGAGGAATTCTATGAGGAGGACTTTTCAGAAAGTCAATTTCGACCCCAGGTAAAGCTTAATTAAGTGGCTATGAAACCCAAAATGATGTTTTGTGATTTAGAGCATACAATTTAAAAAAAAAATGTAAATGTACTTCTATTATCGAATGAGCTTTGTTCCCATGTTCTTTGTTAAAGAGATACCTAGGTAGGTGTCTGGATCGCTACATTGCAGGAAACTGCTGCTATATAGTGCTCCAGACATGTGCATCTTTTATTCAACAGAGGATACCAAGAGAACAAAGAAAATTTCACAATAGAAGTAAATTGAAAAGTTGTTTAAAAAGATTTGATTTTGGGTTTAATTTCCCTTTTACTCTTAACCCCAAAAATGTATTAAACATTGGAACCAGGGATTATGACCATTGACCTTTCAATTTCTTTCATGTAATTAGCAAGAGTCCATGAGCTAGTGACGTATGGGATATACATTCCTACCAGGAGGGGCAAAGTTTCCCAAACCTCAAAATGCCTATAAATACACCCCTCACCACACCCACAATTCAGTTTTACAAACTTTGCCTCCTATGGAGGTGGTGAAGTAAGTTTGTGCTAGATTTTACGTTGATATGCGCTCCGCAGCAAGTTGGAGCCCGGTTTTCCTCTCAGCGTGCAGTGAATGTCAGAGGGATGTGAGGAGAGTATTGCCTATTTGAATGCAGTGATCTCCTTCTACGGGGTCTATTTCATAGGTTCTCTGTTATCGGTCGTAGAGATTCATCTCTTACCTCCCTTTTCAGATCGACGATATACTCTTATTTATATACCATTACCTCTGCTGATTCTCGTTTCAGTACTGGTTTGGCTTTCTACAAACATGTAGATGAGTGTCCTGGGGTAAGTAAATCTTATTTTCTGTGACACTCTAAGCTATGGTTGGGCACTTTGTTTATAAAGTTCTAAATATATGTATTCAAACATTTATTTGCCTTGACTCAGAATGTTCAACATTCCTTATTTTCAGACAGTCAGTTTCATATTTGGGATAATGCATTTGAATTAATCATTTTTTCTTACCTTCAAAAATTTGACTCTTTTTTTCCCTGGGGCATATCCCAGGTATAGACAATTGGGAAGCGGATTATCTCAGTCGCCAAACGTTGCATCCGGGCGAATGGTCTCTTCACCCAGAGGTATTTCTTCAGATTGTTCAAATGTGGGAACTTCCAGAAATAGATCTGATGGCGTCTCATCTAAACAAGAAACTTCCCAGGTATCTGTCCAGATCCCGGGATCCTCAGGCGGAGGCAGTGGATGCATTATCACTTCCTTGGAAGTATCATCCTGCCTATATCTTTCCGCCTCTAGTTCTTCTTCCAAGAGTAATCTCCAAGATTCTGAAGGAATGCTCGTTTGTTCTGCTGGTAGCTCCGGCATGGCCTCACAGGTTTTGGTATGCGGATCTGGTCCGGATGGCCTCTTGCCAACCGTGGACTCTTCCGTTAAGACCAGACCTTCTGTCACAAGGTCCTTTTTTCCATCAGGATCTGAAATCCTTAAATTTAAAGGTATGGAGATTGAACGCTTGATTCTTGGTCAAAGAGGTTTCTCTGACTCTGTGATTAATACTATGTTACAGGCGCGTAAATCTGTATCTAGAGAGATATATTATAGAGTCTGGAAGACTTATATTTCTTGGTGTCTTTCTCATCATTTTTCTTGGCATTCTTTTAGAATACCGAGAATTTTACAGTTTCTTCAGGATGGTTTAGATAAAGGTTTATCCGCAAGTTCTTTGAAAGGACAAATCTCTGCTCTTTCTGTTCTTTTTCACAGAAAGATTGCTAATCTTCCTGATATTCATTGTTTTGTACAAGCTTTGGTTCGTATAAAACCTGTCATTAAGTCAATTTCTCCTCCTTGGAGTTTGAATTTGGTTCTGGGGGCTCTTCAAGCTCCTCCGTTTGAACCTATGCATTCATTGGACATTAAATTACTTTCTTGGAAAGTTTTGTTCCTTTTGGCAATCTCTTCTGCCAGAAGAGTTTCTGAATTATCTGCTCTTTCTTGTGAGTCTCCTTTTCTGATTTTTCATCAGGATAAGGCGGTGTTGCGAACTTCTTTTGATTTTTTACCTAAAGTTGTGAATTCCAACAACATTAGTAGAGAAATTGTGGTTCCTTCATTATGTCCTAATCCTAAGAATTCTAAGGAGAAATCGTTGCATTCTTTGGATGTTGTTAGAGCTTTGAAATATTATGTTGAAGCTACTAAGTCTTTCCGTAAGACTTCTAGTCTATTTGTTATCTTTTCCGGTTCTAGAAAAGGCCAAAAAGCTTCTGCCATTTCTTTGGCATCTTGGTTGAAATCTTTAATTCATCTTGCCTATGTTGAGTCGGGTAAAACTCCGCCTCAGAGGATTACAGCTTATTCTACTAGGTCAGTTTCTACTTCCTGGGCGTTTAAGAATGAAGCTTCGATTGATCAGATTTGCAAAGCAGCAACTTGGTCCTCTTTGCATACTTTTACTAAATTCTACCATTTTGATGTATTTTCTTCTTCTGAAGCAGTTTTTGGTAGAAAAGTACTTCAGGCAGCGGTTTCAGTTTGAATCTTCTGCTTATGTTTTTCATTAAACTTTATTTTGGGTGTGGATTATTTTCAGCAGGAATTGGCTGTCTTTATTTTATCCCTCCCTCTCTAGTGACTCTTGTGTGGAAAGATCCACATCTTGGGTAATCATTATCCCATACGTCACTAGCTCATGGACTCTTGCTAATTACATGAAAGAAAACATAATTTATGTAAGAACTTACCTGATAAATTCATTTCTTTCATATTAGCAAGAGTCCATGAGGCCCACCCTTTTTTTGTGGTGGTTATGATTTTTGTATAAAGCACAATTATTCCAATTCCTTATTTTATATGCTTTTGCACTTTTTTATCACCCCACTTCTTGGCTATTCGTTAAACTGAATTGTGGGTGTGGTGAGGGGTGTATTTATAGGCATTTTGAGGTTTGGGAAACTTTGCCCCTCCTGGTAGGAATGTATATCCCATACGTCACTAGCTCATGGACTCTTGCTAATATGAAAGAAATGAATTTATCAGGTAAGTTCTTACATAAATTATGTTTTTTGTGTTTTTTGAAAATCAGTCGAAAAGAAGAAAAAAGAAATGTTGTTCAATTTCGTAATGGGGTTACTTTACACACCAGGACATGGTCAGTAGGTGAGACTATCTGCAACCTGCTATGCCTGATACCATCTGCTTTTCTCATGCATGGTTTCTCTAACTGCATTCACTTCCTATAGGGAATGTGTGTTTGCATGCACTCATCTGCATATGCTGATAGCTAGCATGCACTTAGCAAGGCATTTGTCTTTCCTTGGTTGTTGCTGTTGTGTTTTTTTTTTATTATTATTGATAAACGGGTAAAGGATTACGGTATGTCCTTATTAAAATTGTCCTAAATACGACTATATTGTGTTACAATCATGCACTGGTCTGTAAGATGATTTTCAAGAAGAATATTGACATCTTGCTTTTCTATATTTCACAGAAAGGTGGTCAAGGTGAATAGTTTAGTCAGGTAGTTTTCCACCCTCTCTAATATATGGACAATTGTTTTTTATAAAATTTTACACCCTAAAACTTATTCACAACAGGAAGTAGTTCTCTGTAATGTGTTAATTTTGCAAAACCTGGTAATTTCAGCAATGTATTGGATCAATTTTATTTCTAAATTTTGTTTTTCTATAGTTCAGGTTACAACACAGCAGCAGAAAATTATACTTTCTTTTATATAGGTGGCGAGAGTCCACAAGCTTGTTAATGATGGGGATACATGTTCCTTCCAGGAGGAGGCAACGTTTCCTAAACCTCAAATGCCTATACATATACCTCACTCATACCTCAGTTTTAAAACTTTGATTACTTAGGAGGTGGTGAAGCATGATGTGCTTGATTCTTCAGTGAAAGGCGCTTCTAAGCATATTGAAGCCCAGTTCCTCTCTAAGTACATAGTTTGTCTGAGGGATGTGAAGGGAGTATTGCCTGATGGCACGATGTTTTCCCCTATGGGAAATCTATTCATAAGGCTTTCTGTAAATTCGGTCAGAGAGATTCATCTGCTGATTCCCTTTATAGATCGACATTATACTCTTCTACCATTACCTCTACTGATATGTTTCAGTTCTGGTTTGGCTGTCTGCTACATGTGGATGGTTTTCTTATGGTAAGTATAATCCGTTTTTTCTTTTTTTTTCTTTAAGATACTCAGCTATGGAAGGCAGTTGTGGTTTTCTTTCATGTAATTGGCATGAGTCCATGAGCTAGTGACGTATGGGATATACATTCCTACCAGGAGGGGCAAAGTTTCCCAAACCTCAAAATGCCTATAAAAACACCCCCCACCACACCCACAATTCATTTTTACAAACTGTGCCTCCTATGGAGGTGGTGAAGTAAGTTTGTGCTAGATTTCTACGTTGATATGAGCTTCTCAGCAGGCTGAAGCCCGGTTCCTCTCAGAGTGCAGTGAATGAATGAGGGATGTGAAGGGAGTATTACCTATTAAATACAATGGTCATCCTATCGGGGATCTATTTCATATGTTCTCTGTTATCGGTCGTAGAGATTCATCTCCTACCTCCCTTTTCAGATCGACGATATACTCTCATATTCCATTACCTCTGCTGATTCTCGTTTCAATACTGGTTTGGCTATCTACTTTATGTAGATGAGTGTCTTTTGGTAAGTAGGTTTTCCTTTATTTAGACACACTCAGCTATGGTTTGGCACTTTATTTGTAAAGTTCTAAATATATAGTACTTATATTTGCCATGATTCAGGTTTATCAGTTTATTTCCTTTTTGCAGACTGTCGGTTTCATTTTGGGAAATGCATATTTTAAAAAAAAAATAAAAAAATTCTTACCTGGAATTTTCAAATTGACTTTCTTTCTAAATTGCGGGCTGTTAGGCTCGCGGGTGCGCAAAATGCTATAATTTATTGCGTCATTCTTGGCGCAATACTTTTTTGCGCAAGAATTACGTTTGTTGACTTATTTTCGTCATTTCCGGCGTCTTAGTTGGCGCCAAGAATTTTCACATAGTTGCGTCATCTGACGCTTGTGTTTGTTGCAGATGTTCTTGGCGCCAAAAAATATTTTGTCAGTTGTGGGCGTCATACTTGGCGCCAGATTTCGGACATTATTTAAGTCTTTATTTCATTCTGCTTCTGGTTTTCAGAGGCTTATTTTGTTTGTATTTTTTTCCCATTCCTGAAACTGTCTTTTAAGGAAATTGATATTTTGCTTTATATGTTGTTTTTTTCTCTTACATTTGCAAGATATCTCAAAAACTGTTCCTGTATCAGAAAACACTGTTGGATTCCTGCTGGCTGATATCAGTCCCACCAAAGCTAAGTTCATTTATTTTAATGTTATGAATTTTTATCTTTAGCTATGGTTGTAATAAGTTATCATGATAAACTTTTACATGCAGAGAAAATGTCAATCAGTATTAATGCATTGTCTCTTGCTATTCTTTTAACATCTAATGTACAAGATATACCTAGGAATTTAAAAGAATATTTTTCTGATTCTATTCTGAAGGCTTTGTCTGCCTTCCCGCCTTCTAATAAAATGTAAAGGTCTTTTTTAAACTTCTCATTTAGTTGATGAATTTTCAAATGACCGACAACATACTGAATTATCCTTCTCTGATGATTTATCTCATTCAGAATATCCTTCATCAGATATTAACACTAACAAATCTACTTTTTTACTTTTAAATAGAGTACATTCGTTCTTTGTTGAAAAGGTGTTGATTATATTGGATATTGAGGAGACTAGTCCTTCGATTTTAAGACTAGCTAACATTTAAATTCTGCTTATTAACCTCCTGTGGTTTCTTCAGAGGTTTTTTTCCTGTTCCTGATACTAGGGAATGGAATAGGCCTGGGACTTCTTTTATTCCTTTAAGGTTTTTAAATTGTATCCTTTGCCAGCAGTTAGTTTGGAGTTTTGGGAAAAGATCCCTAAAGTTAATGGGGCTATCTCTACTCTTGCTAAACATACTACTATTCCTATGGAAAATAGTATTTATTTTTAAGTTCTTTCAGATGGGAAACTTGTATCTTATCTAAAGAAAATTATTTTATTTTCAGGTCCTTTTCTTAGGCCTGCAATTTATTTGGCTGATGTTGCAACTGCTTCAACTTTTTGGTTGGATACTTTAGCGCAACAAGTATCGAATTATGATTTGTTTTGCATTGTTAAGTTGATTCAACATGCTAATAATTTCATTTGTGATGTCATTTTTGATATTTTCACAATTGAGGTTAAATCTATGTATTTAGCTATTTTAGCTAGAAGAACTTTGTGACTTAAATCTTGGAATGCTAATTTGATTTCTAAAATCCAGATTTCTATTTTTCCAAGGTAATAACTTTGGTTCACAATTGGATTCAATACTTTCAACTGTTACTCTGGGAAGGGAGTTTTTTTGCTTCAAGATTAAGTTCTAAGAGTAACTCTTAAGCTTATATTAGTTTTTGTTCTTAATAAGGAACGGAATCCTAATTCTTCCCCAAGTAACATGTTTCTAATTAGAAGCTTTCTTCAAAATGGAATGAATTCAAGCCATTTAAAAGATCAAAGTCAGCCCCCAAATTCGCATTAAGGTGCGGCCCTTATTCCAGCTTAGCTGGTAAGGGGCAGGTTAAGACTTTTCTAAAGTTGTTTGGTTCAATTCGGTCCAAACTTCATAGATTGGGGTACAGAATAGGATTCAGAGTAAGACCGCCTGTGAAGTCTTTTTCTCTCTAGCATATTCCAGCTATTCCAATAAAGGCTCAGACTTTCCTGAAGTGTGTTTCAGACCTGGAGTTATCTGGGGTATTCATACGAGTTCCATTTCAGGAACGGGGTCTGGGGTTTTGTTCAAAACTATTCATTGTCCCAAAGATAGAAAATCTTTTAGAATTGTCATGTAAGAGTACCATCTTTCAGAATGGTGTTTATATGGTCTATTCTGCCTTTTGGTCAGCAAGGGCATTATTTGCCTACAATAGACTTACAGGATGCATATCTTCATATTCTGTTTTCATTCAGATTATTTTCATTTTCTGAGATTCTCTTTTTTTAGGCAAGCATTACCAAGTTGTTGCTTTCTGGCCTAGCGACAGCTCTAGGAATCTTTTCAAAGGTTCTCTGTGTTTCCTTATTTGGATGATATTGTGGTATTTGCTCAGTCTTTTCGTTCTGCAGAATCTCATACGTTTCAACTTCTGTTGTTTCTTCAAGGACATGGTTGGAGGATAATTTTACCAAAAGTTCCTTGATTCCTCAAGACAAGGGTCACCTTTTTTAGGTTTCCAGATAGATTGTGTCAATGTCTTTGTTTCTAACAGACGAGACCATTTTTATTGGGTTCAGCTTGTTGGAACCTTTAGTCTCTATTTCCTTCAGTAGCTATATGCATGGAAGTTTAAGGTCTCATGACTGCAGCATTGGATTTGATTCTCTTTGCTCATTTTCATATGAAACCTCTCCAGTTTTTAATGCTGAAGTAATGGTGCAGGGATTATTCTAGGATATCACATTTAATATCCTTGAATCCCAATATTCAACTATCTCTGACTTGGTAGTTAGATCACCATCGTATAGTTCTATGGGTCTCTTTGGTTCATCCAACCTGGACCGTGATCACAATAGATGCAAGTCTTTTAGGTTGGGATGCTGTCTGGGGATCTCTGACAGCACAAGGGGTTTGGAAATCTCGAGATTATCTATCAATATTTTTGAACTCTGTGCGATTCTCAGAGTTCTTCAGTTTTGGCTTCTTTTTGAAGAGAGAGACGTTTATTGGTTTTCAGACAGACAATGTCACAACTGTGGTGTATGTCAATCATTAGGGTGGGACTCTCAGTCTTCAGGCTATGAAAGAAGTATTTCGAATACTTGCTTGGGCATAATCCAGCTCCTGTCTAAATTCTGAGGTCCATATCCCAGGTATAGACAATTGGGAAGCGGATTATCTTTGTCATCAAGCTTTACATCCAGGAGAATGGTCTCTTCACCCAGATGTCTCTTTTTCAAGTTGTTCAGATGTGCGGGCTTCCAGAAATAGATCTGATGTCATCTCATCTAAACAAGAAACTTCCCAGGTACCTATCTAGGTCCCGGGAGCCTCAGGCGGAAGCAGTGGATGCATTGACACTTCCTTGGAGTTATCAACCTGCCTATATTTTTCCGCCTCTAGTTCTTCTTCCAAGATTGTTTGTGCTGCTGGTGGCTCCAGCATGGCCGCTCAGGTTTTGGTATGTGGATCTTGTTCAGATGTTCAGTTGCCAACCTTGGCCATTTCCATTAAGGCCAGACCTTATATCTCAAGGTTTGTTTTTCCATCAGGATCTCAAATCATTAAATTTGATGGTATGGAGATTGAATGCTTAGTCATAGAAGTTTCTCTGACTCGGTGATTAAAACTATGTTGCAGGCTCGTAAATCTGTGTCTTGAAAGATTTATTATCGAGTTTGGTAGACTTACATTTCATGGTTTTCTTCTCATAAATTCTCTTGGCATTCTTTTAGAATTCCTAGAATTTTTCAGTTTCTTCAGGATGGTTTAGATAAGGGTTTGTCTGCAAGTTCTTTGAAAGGACAAATCTCTGCTCTTTCTGTTCTGTTCCACAGAAAAAATGCTAAACTTCCTCATATTTATTGTTTTGTACAGGCTTTGGTTCGTATCAAGCCTGTCATTAAATCAATTTCTCCTCCTTGGAGTCTTAATTTGGTTTTGAAGGCTTTACAGGCTCCTCCGTTTGAGCCTATGCATTTTCTGGACATTAAATTACTTTCTTGGAAAGTGTTGTTCCTTTGGGCCATCTCTTCTGCTAGAAGAGTTTCTGTTTTATCTGCTCTTTCTTGTGAGTCTCCTTTTCTGATTTTCCATCAGGATAAGGACGTTTTTGCGGACTTCGTTTAAATTTTTACCTAAAGTTGTGAACTTTAACAACATTAGTAGAGAAATTGTTGTCCCTTCTTTGTGTCCTAATCATAAGAATTCTCTGGAGAGATCCTTTCATTCTGTGGTAAGAGCTTCGAAATATTATGTTGAAGCTACTAAAGTTTTCAGGAAGACTTCTAGTCTATTTGTTATCTTTTCCAGTTCTTCTGCCATTTCTTTGGCATCTTGGTTAAAGCTTTTGATTCATCATGCTTATTTGGAGTCAGGTAATTCCCCGCCTCAGAGGATTACGGCTCATTCTACTAGGTCAGTTTCCACTTCCTGGGTTTTTAAGAATGAAGCTTCTGTTGATCAGATTTGCAAAGCAGCAACTTGGTGGTCTTTGCTTACTTTTTCCTAAATTCTACCATTTTTATGTTTTCTCTTCTTCAGAAGAAGTTTTTGGTAGAAAAATACTTCAGGCAGCTGTTTCAGTTTGATTCTTTTACTTATATTTTCATTTTTTTCATTATAAGATTAAAACTTTTGATTTGGGGTTTGGATTATTTTTTCAGCGGAATTGGCTGTCTTTATTTTTAGCCCTCCCTCTCTAGTGACTCTTGCGTGGAGTTCCACATCTTGGGTATTTGCTATCCCATACGTCACTAGCTTATGGACTCTTGCCAATTACATGAAAGAAAAAATACATAATTTATGTAAGAATTTACCTGATAAATTCATTTCTTTCATATTGGCAAGAGTCCATGAGGCCCACCCTTTTTATGGTGGTTATGATTTTTTTTGTATAAAGCACAATTATTCCAATTCCTTGTTGATGCTTTCCCTCCTTTCTTATCACCCCACTTCTTGGCTATTCATTAAACTGAATTGTGGGTGTGGTGGGGGGTGTATTTATAGGCATTTTGAGGTTTGGGAAACTTTGCCCCTCCTGGTAGGAATGTATATCCCATACGTCACTAGCTCATGGACTCTTGCCAATATGAAAGAAATTAATTTATCAGGTAAATTCTTACATAAATTATGTTTTGTTTTTTGTTTTTTTTGGTGTTTTATTTTTAATTATAAATGTGTATAAATATATGTATTTGTCATGAGACCGGTTGTTTATTTCTCCATAAAGGGACACTGAACCCATTTTTTTTTTCTTTTGTGATTCAGATAGAGCATGCAATTTTAAGCAACTTTCTAATTTATGCCTATTATCAATTTTTCTTCGTTCTCTTGCTATCTTTATTTGAAATAAAAGCCATCTAAGCTTTTTTTGGGTTAAGGACTCTGGACAGCACTTTTTGATTGGTGGATGGATTTTTTCCACCAGTCAGCAAGGACAACCCAGGTTGTTCACCAAAATGGGCCAGCATCTAAACTTAGATTCTTGCATTTCAAATAAAGATACCAAGAGAATAAAGAAAATTTGATAATAGGAATAAATTAGAAAGTTGCTTAAAAATTCATGCTCTATCTGAATCGCAAAAGAAAAATTTTGGGTTCAGTGTCCCTTTAAGCGTCATAAATGCAGCATGAGTTTGCGAAACATTGCTTTTTACTGTTTGGGGGGCTAGTTAAACAATGTTTATTTTTAAGCTTACCTTAGGCCTTCATTATCTCAGCATATTTTGGAGGTTCTATTTCTTTAAATTTTGCACACATTGACACTATTGCGTCATTTGTGATGCGCCATCAATTTGCACCGTATTTTTGGTGCCAAAAGTGTTGCGCCTTTTTTTTAGGTTAAAAGACCAGCTCCCTCTTGACTGTGTGCTCTTTAAATTTTTAGAGATTTTTTTTTCTTTCTAATGGGAAAGAGTCCACAGCCACATTCATTACTTGTGGGAAATAAGAACCTGGCCACCAGGAGGCAAAGACACACCAGCCAAAGGCTCAAATATTCCTCCCTCTTCCACTATCCCCCAGTCATTCTTTGTCTTTCATCCCAAAAGGTTGGTAGAGAAGTGTCAGTGTTTTTTTTGTTTTTTTTTAAAGAACATACTTTTATTACTTTTTATTACTTTGGCTGTCTTTATTTTATCCCTCCCTCTCTAGTGACTCTTGTGTGGAAAGATCCACATCTTGGGTAATCATTATCCCATACGTCACTAGCTCATGGACTCTTGCTAATTACATGAAAGAAAACATAATTTATGTAAGAACTTACCTGATAAATTCATTTCTTTCATATTAGCAAGAGTCCATGAGGCCCGCCCTTTTTTTGTGGTGGTTATGATTTTTGTATAAAGCACAATTATTCCAATTCCTTATTTTATATGCTTTTGCACTTTTTTATCACCCCACTTCTTGGCTATTCGTTAAACTGAATTGTGGGTGTGGTGAGGGGTGTATTTATAGGCATTTTGAGGTTTGGGAAACTTTGCCCCTCCTGGTAGGAATGTATATCCCATACGTCACTAGCTCATGGACTCTTGCTAATATGAAAGAAATGAATTTATCAGGTAAGTTCTTACATAAATTATGTTTTTTGTGTTTTTTGAAAATCAGTCGAAAAGAAGAAAAAAGAAATGTTGTTCAATTTCGTAATGGGTTACTTTACACACCAGGACATGGTCAGTAGGTGAGACTATCTGCAACCTGCTATGCCTGATACCATCTGCTTTTCTCATGCATGGTTTCTCTAACTGCATTCACTTCCTATAGGGAATGTGTGTTTGCATGCACTCATCTGCATATGCTGATAGCTAGCATGCACTTAGCAAGGCATTTGTCTTTCCTTGGTTGTTGCTGTTGTGTTTTTTTTTATTATTATTGATAAACGGGTAAAGGATTACGGTATGTCCTTATTAAAATTGTCCTAAATACGACTATATTGTGTTACAATCATGCACTGGTCTGTAAGATGATTTTCAAGAAGAATATTGACATCTTGCTTTTCTATATTTCACAGAAAGGTGGTCAAGGTGAATAGTTTAGTCAGGTAGTTTTCCACCCTCTCTAATATATGGACAATTGTTTTTTTATAAAATTTTACACCCTAAAACTTATTCACAACAGGAAGTAGTTCTCTGTAATGTGTTAATTTTGCAAAACCTGGTAATTTCAGCAATGTATTGGATCAATTTTATTTCTAAATTTTGTTTTTCTATAGTTCAGGTTACAACACAGCAGCAGAAAATTATACTTTCTTTTATATAGGTGGCGAGAGTCCACAAGCTTGTTAATGATGGGGATACATGTTCCTTCCAGGAGGAGGCAACGTTTCCTAAACCTCAAATGCCTATACATATACCTCACTCATACCTCAGTTTTAAAACTTTGATTACTTAGGAGGTGGTGAAGCATGATGTGCTTGATTCTTCAGTGAAAGGAGCTTCTAAGCATATTGAAGCCCAGTTCCTCTCTAAGTACATCGTTTGTCTGAGGGATGTGAAGGGAGTATTGCCTGATGGCACAATGTTTTCCCCTATGGGAAATCTATTCATAAGGCTTTCTGTAAATTCAGTCACAGAGATTCATCTGCTGATTCCCCTTTATAGATCGACATTATACTCTTCTACCATTACCTCTACTGATATGTTTCAGTTCTGGTTTGGCTGTCTGCTACATGTGGATGGTTTTCTTATGGTAAGTATAATCCGTTTTTTCTTTTTTTTCTTTAAGATTCTCAGCTATGGAAGGCAGTTGTGGTTTTCTTTCATGTAATTGGCATGAGTCCATGAGCTAGTGACGTATGGGATATACATTCCTACCAGGAGGGGCAAAGTTTCCCAAACCTCAAAATGCCTATAAAACACCCCCCACCACACCCACAATTCAGTTTTACAAACTGTGCCTCCTATGGAGGTGGTGAAGTAAGTTTGTGCTAGATTTCTACGTTGATATGAGCTTTCTCAGCAGGCTGAAGCCCGGGTTCCTCTCAGAGTGCAGTGAATGAATGAGGGATGTGAAGGGAGTATTACCTATTAAATACAATGGTCATCCTATCGGGGATCTATTTCATATGTTCTCTGTTATCGGTCGTAGAGATTCATCTCCTACCTCCCTTTTCAGATCGACGATATACTCTCATATTCCATTACCTCTGCTGATTCTCGTTTCAATACTGGTTTGGCTATCTACTTTATGTAGATGAGTGTCTTTTGGTAAGTAGGTTTTCCTTTATTTAGACACTCAGCTATGGTTTGGCACTTTATTTGTAAAGTTCTAAATATATAGTACTTATATTTGCCATGATTCAGGTTTATCAGTTTATTTCCTTTTTGCAGACTGTCAGGTTTCATTTTGGGAAATGCATATTTATAAAAAAAAAAAAAAAAAATTCTTACTGGAATTTTCAAATTGACTTTCTTTCTAAATTGCGGGCTGTTAGGCTCGCGGTGTGCGCAAAATGCTATAATTTATTGCGTCATTCTTTGGCGCAATACTTTTTGCGCAAGAATTACGTTTGTTGACTTATTTTCGTCATTTCCGGCGTCTTAGTTGGCGACCAAGAATTTTCACATAGTTGCGTCATCTGACGCTTGTGTTTGTTGCAGATGTTCTTGGCGCCAAAAATATTTTGTCAGTTGTGGGCGTCATACTTGGCGCCAGATTTCGGACATTATTTAAGTCTTTATTTCATTCTGCTTCTGGTTTTCAGAGGCTTATTTTGTTTGTATTTTTTTCCCATTCCTGAAACTGTCTTTTAAGGAAATTGATATTTTGCTTTATATGTTGTTTTTTTCTCTTACATTGCAAGATATCTCAAAAACTGTTCCTGTATCAGAAAACACTGTTGGATTCCTGCTGGACTGATATCAGTCCCACCAAAGCTAAGTTCATTTATTTTAATGTTTATGAATTTTTATCTTTAGCTATGGTTGTAATAAGTTATCATGATAAACTTTTACATGCAGAGAAAATGTCCATCAGTATTAATGCATTGTCTCTTGCTATTCTTTTAACATCTAATGTACAAGATATACCTAGGAATTTAAAAGAATATTTTTTCTGATTCTATTCTGAAGGCTTTGTCTGCCTTCCCGCCTTCTAATAAAATGTAAAGGTCTTTTTTAAACTTCTCATTTAGTTGATGAATTTTCAAATGACCGACAACATACTGAATTATCCTTCTCTGATGATTTATCTCATTCAGAATATCCTTCATCAGATATTAACACTAACAAATCTACTTTTTTACTTTTAAATAGAGTACATTCGTTCTTTGTTGAAAAGGTGTTGATTATATTGGATATTGAGGAGACTAGTCCTTCGATTTTAAGACTAGCTAACATTTAAATTCTGCTTATTACCTCCTGTGGTTTCTTCAGAGGTTTTTTTTCCTGTTCCTGATACTAGGGAATGGAATAGGCCTGGGACTTCTTTTATTCCTTTAAGGTTTTTAAATTGTATCCTTTGCCGACAGTTAGTTTGGAGTTTTGGGAAAAGATCCCTAAAGTTAATGGGGCTATCTCTACTCATGCTAAACATACTACTATTCCTATGGAAAATAGTATTTATTTTTAAGTTCTTTCAGATGGGAAACTTGTATCTTATCTAAAGGAAAATTATTTTATTTTCAGGTCCTTTTCTTAGGCCTGCAATTTATTTGGCTGATGTTGCAACTGCTTCAACTTTTTGGTTGGATACTTTAGCGCAACAAGTATCGAATTATGATTTGTTTTGCATTGTTAAGTTGATTCAACATGCTAATAATTTCATTTGTGATGTCATTTTTGATATTTTCACAATTGAGGTTAAATCTATGTATTTAGCTATTTTAGCTAGAAGAACTTTGTGACTTAAATCTTGAATGCTAATTTGATTTCTAAAATCCAGATTTCTATTTTTCAAGGTAATAACTTTGGTTCACAATTGGATTCATACTTTCAACTGTTACTCTGGGATAGGGAGTTTTTTTGCTTCAAGATTAAGTCTAAGAGTAACTCTTAAGCTTATATTAGTTTTTGTTCTTAATAAGGAACGGAATCTAATTCTTCCCCAAGTAACATGTTTCTAATTAGAAGCTTTCTTCAAAATGGAATGAATTCAAGCCATTTAAAAGATCAAAGTCAGCCCCCAAATTCGCATTAGGTGCGGCCCTTATTCCAGCTTAGCTGGTAAGGGGAAGGTTTAAGACTTTTCTAAAGTTGTTTGGTTCAATTCGGTCCAAACATTCATAGATTGGGGTACAGAATAGGATTCAGAGTAAGACCGCCTGTGAAGTCTTTTTCTCTCTAGCATATTCCAGCTATTCCAATAAAGGCTCAGACTTTCCTGAAGTGTGTTCAGACCTGGAGTTATCTGGGGTATTCATACGAGTTCCATTTCAGGAACGGGTCTGGGGTTTTGTTCAAAACTATTCATTGTCCCAAAGATAGAAAATCTTTTTGAATTGTCATGTAAGAGTACCATCTTTCAGAATGGTGTTTATATGGTCTATTCTGCCTTTTGGTCAGCAAGGGCATTATTTGCCTACAATAGACTTACAGGATGCATATCTTCATATTCTGTTTTCATTCAGATTATTTTCATTTTCTGAGATTCTCTTTTTTTAGGCAAGCATTACCAAGTTGTTGCTTTCTGGCCTAGCGTCAGCTCTAGGAATCTTTTCAAAGGTTCTCTGTGTTTCCTTATTTGGATGATATTGTGGTATTTGCTCAGTCTTTTCGTTCTGCAGAATCTCATACGTTTCAACTTCTGTTGTTTCTTCAAGGACATGGTTGGAGGATAATTTTACCAAAAGTTCCTTGATTCCTCAAGACAAGGGTCACCTTTTTTAGGTTTCCAGATAGATTGTGTCAATGTCTTTGTTTCTAACAGACGAGACCATTTTTATTGGTTCAGCTTGTTGGAACCTTTAGTCTCTATTTCCTTCAGTAGCTATATGCATGGAAGTTTAAGGTCTCATGACTGCAGCATTGGATTTGATTCTCTTTGCTCATTTTCATATGAAAACCTCTCCAGTTTTTAATGCTGAAGTAATGGGTGCAGGGATTATTCTAGGGATATCACATTTAATATCCTTGAATCCCAATATTCAACTATCTCTGACTTGGTAGTTAGATCACCATCGTATAGTTTCTATGGGTCTCTTTGGTTCATCCAACCTGGACCGTGATCACAATAGATGCAAGTCTTTTAGGTTTGGGATGCTGTCTGGGGATCTCTGACAGCACAAGGGGGTTTGGAAATCTCGAGATTATCTATCAATATTTTTGAACTCTGTGCGATTCTCAGAGTCTTCAGTTTTTGGCTTCTTTTTGAAGAGAGAGACGTTTATTGGTTTTCAGACAGACAATGTCACAACTGTGGTGTATGTCAATCATTAGGGTGGGACTCTCAGTCTTCAGGCTATGAAAGAAGTATTTTCGAATACTTGCTTGGGCATAATCCAGCTCCTGTCTAAATTCTGAGGTCCATATCCCAGGTATAGACAAGTGGGAAGCGGATTATCTTTGTCATCAAGCTTACATCCAGGAGAATGGTCTCTTCACCCAGATGTCTCTTTTTCAAGTTGTTCAGATGTGCGGGCTTCCAGAAATAGTATCTGATGTCATCTCATCTAAACAAGAAACTTCCCAGGTACCCTATCTAGGTCCCGGGAGCCTCAGGCGGAAGCAGTGGATGCACTTGACACTTCCTTGGAGTTATCAACCTGCCTATATTTTTCCGCCTCTAGTCTTCTTCCAAGATTGTTTGTGCTGCTGGTGGCTCCAGCATGGCCGCTACAGGGTTTTTGGTATGTGGATCTTGTTCAGATGTTCAGTTGCCAACCTTGGCCATTTCCATTAAGGCCAGACCTTATATCTCAAGGTTTGTTTTTCCATCAGGATCTCAAATCATTAAATTTGATGGTATGGAGATTGAATGCTTAGTCATAGAAGTTTCTCTGACTCGGTGATTAAAACTATGTTGCAAGGCTCGTAAATCTGTGTCTTGAAAGATTTATTATCGAGTTTGGTAGACTTACATTTCATGGTTTTCTTCTCATAAATTCTCTTGGCATTCTTTTAGAATTCCTAGAATTTTTCAGTTTCTTCAGGATGGTTTAGATAAGGGTTTTGTCTGCAAGTTCTTTGAAAGGACAAATCTCTGCTCTTTCTGTTCTGTTCCACAGAAAAAATGCTAAAACTTCCTCATATTTATTGTTTTGTACAGGCTTTGGTTCGTATCAAGCCTGTCATTAAATCAATTTCTCCTCCTTGGAGTCTTAATTTGGTTTTGAAGGCTTTACAGGCTCCTCCGTTTGAGCCTATGCATTTTCTGGACATTAAATTACTTTCTTGGAAAGTGTTGTTCCTTTGGGCCATCTCTTCTGCTAGAAGAGTTTCTGTTTTATCTTGCTCTTTCCTTGTGGAGTCTCCTTTTCTGATTTCCATCAGGATAAGGACGTTTTTGCGGACTTCGTTTAAATTTTTACCTAAAGTTGTGAACTTTAACAACATTAGTAGAGAAATTGTTGTCCCTTCTTTGTGTCCTAATCATAAGAATTCTCTGGAGAGATCCTTTCATTCTGTGGTAAGAGCTTCGAAATATTATGTTGAAGCTACTAAAGTTTTCAGGAAGACTTCTAGTCTATTTGTTATCTTTTCCAGTTCTTCTGCCATTTCTTTGGCATCTTGGTTAAAGCTTTTGATTCATCATGCTTATTTGGAGTCAGGTAATTCCCCGCCTCAGAGGATTACGGCTCATTCTACTAGGTCAGTTTCCACTTCCTGGTTTTAAGAATGAAGCTTCTGTTGATCAGATTTGCAAAGCAGCAACTTGGTGGTCTTTGCTTACTTTTTTCCTAAATTCTACCATTTTTAGGTTTTCTCTTCTTCAGAAGAAGTTTTTGTAGAAAAATACTTCAGGCAGCTGTTTCAGTTTGATTCTTTTACTTATATTTTCATTTTTTTCATTATAAGATTAAAACTTTTGATTTGGGGTTTGGATTATTTTTTCAGCGGAATTGGCTGTCTTTATTTTTAGCCCTCCCTCTCTAGTGACTCTTGCGTGGAGTTCCACATCTTGGGTATTTGCTATCCCATACGTCACTAGCTTATGGACTCTTGCCAATTACATGAAAGAAAAAATACATAATTTATGTAAGAATTACCTGATAAATTCATTTCTTTCATATTGGCAAGAGTCCATGAGGCCCACCCTTTTTATGGTGGTTATGATTTTTTTTGTATAAAGCACAATTATTCCAATTCCTTGTTGATGCTTTCCTCCTTTCTTATCACCCCACTTCTTGGCTATTCATTAAACTGAATTGTGGGTGTGGTGGGGGGTGTATTTATAGGCATTTTGAGGTTTGGGAAACTTTGCCCCTCCTGGGTAGGAATGTATATCCCATACGTCACTAGCTCATGGAC
Organism: Bombina bombina; assembly: GCF_027579735.1. Classification (NCBI taxonomy): domain Eukaryota; kingdom Metazoa; phylum Chordata; class Amphibia; order Anura; family Bombinatoridae; genus Bombina; species Bombina bombina. Next base: position 518,699,131 of record NC_069504.1, read on the forward strand.
TCTTGCCAATATGAAAGAAATTAATTTATCAGGTAAATTCTTACATAAATTATGTTTTGTTTTTTGTTTTTTTTGGTGTTTTATTTTTAATTATAAATGTGTATAAATATATGTATTTGTCATGAGGACCGGTTGTTTATTTCTCCATAAAGGGACACTGAACCCATTTTTTTTTTTCTTTTGTGATTCAGATAGAGCATGCAATTTTAAGCAACTTTCTAATTTATGCCTATTATCAATTTTTCTTCGTTCTCTTGCTATCTTTATTTGAAATAAAAGCCATCTAAGCTTTTTTTTGGGTTAAGGACTCTGGACAGCACTTTTGATTGGTGGATGGATTTTTTCCACCAGTCAGCAAGGACAACCCAGGTTGTTCACCAAAATGGGCCAGCATCTAAACTTAGATTCTTGCATTTCAAATAAAGATACCAAGAGAATAAAGAAAATTTGATAATAGGAATAAATTAGAAAGTTGCTTAAAAATTCATGCTCTATCTGAATCGCAAAAGAAAAATTTTGGGTTCAGTGTCCCTTTAAGCGTCATAAATGCAGCATGAGTTTGCGAAACATTGCTTTTTACTGTTTGGGGGGGCTAGTTAAACAATGTTTATTTTTAAGCTTTACCTTAGGCCTTCATTATCTCAGCATATTTTGGAGGTTCTATTTCTTTAAATTTTGCACACATTGACCACTATTGCGTCATTTGTGATGCGCCATCAATTTGCACCGTATTTTTGGTGCCAAAAGTGTTGCGCCTTTTTTTAGGTTAAAAGACCAGCTCCTCTTGACTGTGTGCTCTTTAAATTTTTAGAGATTTTTTTTTCTTTCTAATGGGAAAGAGTCCACAGCCACATTCATTACTTGTGGGAAATAAGAACCTGGCCACCAGGAGGCAAGACACACCAGCCAAAGGCTCAAATATTCCCTCCCTCTTCCACTATCCCCCAGTCATTCTTTGTCTTTCATCCCAAAAGGTTGGTAGAGAAGTGTCAGTGTTTTTTTTGGTTTTTTTTTAAAGACATACTTTTATTACTTTTTATTACTTTGGCTGTCTTTATTTTATCCCCTCCCTCTCTAGTGACTCTTGTGTGGAAAGATCCACATCTTGGGTAATCATTATCCCATACGTCACTAGCTCATGGACTCTTGCTAATTACATGAAAGAAAACATAATTTATGTAAGAACTTACCTGATAAATTCATTTCTTTTCATATTAGCAAGAGTCCATGAGGCCCCCGCCCTTTTTTTGTGGTGGTTATGATTTTTGTATAAAGCACAATTATTCCAATTCCTTATTTTATATGCTTTTGCACTTTTTTATCACCCCACTTCTTGGCTATTCGTTAAACTGAATTGTGGGTGTGGTGAGGGGTGTATTTATAGGCATTTTGAGGTTTGGGAAACTTTGCCCCTCCTGGTAGGAATGTATATCCCATACGTCCACTAGCTCATGGACTCTTGCTAATATGAAAGAAATGAATTTATCAGGTAAGTTCTTACATAAATTATGTTTTTTGTGTTTTTTGAAAATCAGTCGAAAAGTAGAAAAAAGAAATGTTGTTCAATTTCGTAATGGGGTTACTTTACACACCAGGACATGGTCAGTAGGTGAGACTATCTGCAACCTGCTATGCCTGATACCATCTGCTTTTCTCATGCATGGTTTCTCTAACTGCATTCACTTCCTATAGGAATGTGTGTTTGCATGCACTCATCTGCATATGCTGATAGCTAGCATGCACTTAGCAAGGCATTTGTCTTTCCTTGGTTGTTGCTGTTGTGTTTTTTTTTATTATTATTGATAAACGGGTAAAGGATTACGGTATGTCCCTTATTAAAATTGTCCTAAATACGACTATATTGTGTTACAATCATGCACTGGTCTGTAAGATGATTTTCAAGAAGAATATTGACATCTTGCTTTCTATATTTCACAGAAAGGTGGTCAAGGTGAATAGTTTAGTCAGGTAGTTTTCCACCCTCTCTAATATATGGACAATTGTTTTTTATAAAATTTTACAACCCTAAAACTTATTCACAACAGGAAGTAGTTCTCTGTAATGTGTTAATTTTGCAAAACCTGGTAATTTCAGCAATGTATTGGATCAATTTTATTTCTAAATTTTGTTTTTCTATAGTTCAGGTTACAACACAGCAGCAGAAAATTATACTTTCTTTTATATAGGTGGCGAGAGTCCACAAGCTTGTTAATGATGGGATACATGTTCCTTCCAGGAGGAGGCAACGTTTCCTAAACCTCAAATGCCTATACATATACCTCACTCATACCTCAGTTTAAAACTTTGATTACTTAGGAGGTGGTGAAGCATTGATGTGCTTGATTCTTCAGTGAAAGGTGCTTCTAAGCATATTGAAGCCCAGTTCCTCTCTAAGTACATCGTTTGTCCTGAGGGATGTGAAGGGAGTATTGCCTGATGGCACAATGTTTTCCCCTATGGGAAATCTATTCATAGGCTTTCTGTAAATTCAGTCACAGAGATTCATCTGCTGATTCCCTTTATAGATCGACATTATACTCTTCTACCATTACCTCTACTGATATGTTTCAGTTCTGGTTGGCTGTCTGCTACATGTGGATGGTTTTCTTATGGTAAGTATAATCCGTTTTTTCTTTTTTTTTCTTAAGATTCTCAGCTATGGAAGGCAGTTGTGGTTTTCTTTCATGTAATTGGCATGAGTCCATGAGCTAGTGACGTAATGGGATATACATTCCTACCAGAGGGCAAAGTTTCCCAAACCTCAAATGCCTATAAAAACACCCCCCACCACACCACAATTCAGTTTTACAAACTGTGCCTCCTATGGAGGTGGTGAAGTAAGTTTGTGCTAGATTTCTACGTTGATATGAGCTTCTCAGCAGGCTGAAGCCCGGTTCCTCTCAGAGTGCAGTGAATGAATGAGGGATGTGAAGGGAGTATTACCTATTAAATACAATGGTCATCCTATCGGGGATCTATTTCATATGTTCTCTGTTATCGGTCGTAGAGATTCATCTCCTACCTCCCTTTTCAGATCGACGATATACTCTCATATTCCATTACCTCTGCTGATTCTCGTTTCAATACTGGTTTGGCTATCTACTTTATGTAGATGAGTGTCTTTTGGTAAGTAGGTTTTCCTTATTTAGACACTCAGCTATGGTTTGGCACTTTATTTGTAAAGTTCTAAATATATAGTACTTATATTTGCCATGATTCAGGTTTATCAGTTTATTTCCTTTTTGCAGACTGTCAGTTTCATTTTGGGAAATGCATATTTAAAAAAAAAAAAAAAAAAAAAATTCTACCTGGAATTTTCAAATTGACTTTCTTTCTAAATTGCGGGCTGTTAGGCTCGCGGGTGCGCAAAATGCTATAATTTATTGCGTCATTCTTATTGCGCAAGGACTTTTTGCGCAAGAATTACGTTTGTTGACTTATTTTCGTCATTTCCGGCGTCTTAGTTGGCACCAAGAATTTTCACATAGTTGCGTCATCTGACGCTTGTGTTTGTTGCAGATGTTCTTGGCGCCAAAAAATATTTTGTCAGTTGTGGGCGTCATACTTGGCGCCAGATTTCGGACATTATTTAAGTCTTTATTTCATTCTGCTTCTGGTTTTCAGAGGCTTATTTTGTTTGTATTTTTTTCCCATTCCTGAAACTGTCTTTTAAGGAAATTGATATTTTGCTTTATATGTTGTTTTTTTCTCTTACATTTGCAAGATATCTCAAAAACTGTTCCTGTATCAGAAAACACTGTTGGATTCCTGCTGACTGATATCAGTCCCACCAAAGCTAAGTTCATTTATTTTAATGTTATGAATTTTTATCTTTAGCTATGGTTTGTAATAAGTTATCATGATAAACTTTTACATGCAGAGAAAATGTCCATCAGTATTAATGCATTGTTTCTTGCTATTCTTTTAACATCTAATGTACAAGATATACCTAGGAATTTAAAAGAATATTTTTCTGATTCTATTCTGAAGGCTTTGTCTGCCATCCCGCCTTCTAATAAAATGTAAAGGTCTTTTTTAAACTTCTCATTTAGTTGATGAATTTTCAAATGACCGACAACATACTGAATTATCCTTCTCTGATGATTTATCTCATTCAGAATATTCCTTCATCAGATATTAACACTAACAAATCTACTTTTTTACTTTTAAATAGAGTACATTCGTTCTTTGTTGAAAAGGTGTTGATTATATTGGATATTGAGGAGACTAGTCCTTCGATTTTAAGACTAGCTAACATTTAAATTCTGCTTATTAACCTCCTGTGGTTTCTTCAGAGGTTTTTTTCCAGTTCCTGATACTAGGGAATGGAATAGGCCTGGGACTCTTTTATTCCTTTAAGGTTTTTAAATTGTATCCTTTGCCAGCAGTTAGTTGGAGTTTGGGAAAAGATCCCTAAAGTTAATGGGGCTATCTCTACTCTTGCTAAACATACTACTATTCCTATGGAAAATAGTATTTATTTTTAAGTTCTTTCAGATGGGAAACTTGGTATCTTATCTAAGGAAAATTATTTTATTTTCAGGTCCTTTTCTTAGGCCTGCAATTTATTTGGCTGATGTTGCAACTGCTTCAACTTTTTGGTTGGATACTTTAGCGCAACAAGTATCGAATTATGATTTGTTTTGCATTGTTAAGTTGATTCAACATGCTAATAATTTCATTTGTGATGTCATTTTTGATATTTTTCACAATTGAGGTTAAATCTATGTATTTAGCTATTTTAGCTAGAAGAACTTTGTTGACTTAAATCTTGGAATGCTAATTTGATTTCTAAAATCCAGATTTCTATTTTTCCAAGGTAATAAATTTGGTTCACAATTGGATCAATACTTTCAACTGTTACTCTGGGAGGGAGTTTTTTTGCTTCAAGATTAAGTTCTAAGAGTAAACTCTTAAGCTTATATTAGTTTTTGTTCTTAATAAGGAACGGAATCCTAATTCTTCCCCAAGTAACATGTTTCTAATTAGAAGCTTTCTTCAAAATGGAATGAATTCAAGCCATTTAAAAGATCAAAGTCAGCCCCCAAATTCGCATTAAGGTGCGGCCCTTATTCCAGCTTAGCTGGTAAGGGGCAGGTTAAGACTTTTCTAAAGTTGTTTGGTTCAATTCGGTCCAAACTTCATAGATTGGGGTACAGAATAGGATTCAGAGTAAGACCGCCTGTGAAGTCTTTTTCTCTAGCATATTCCAGCTATTCCAATAAAGGCTCAGACTTTCCTGAAGTGTGTTTCAGACCTGGAGTTATCTGGGGTATTCATACGAGTTCCATTTCAGGAACGGGGTCTGGGGTTTTGTTCAAAACTATTCATTGTCCCAAAGATAGAAAATCTTTTTGAATTGTCATGTAAGAGTACCATCTTTCAGAATGGTGTTTATATGGTCTATTCTGCCTTTTGGTCAGCAAGGGCATTATTTGCCTACAATAGACTTACAGGATGCATATCTTCATATTCTGTTTCATTCAGATTATTTTCATTTTCTGAGATTCTCTTTTTTTAGGCAAGCATTACCAATTTGTTGCTTTCTGGCCTAGCGACAGCTCTAGGAATCTTTTTCAAAGGTTCTCTGTGTTTCCTTATTTGGATGATATTGTGGTATTTGCTCAGTCTTTTCGTTCTGCAGAATCTCATACGTTTCAACTTCTGTTGTTTCTTCAAAGACATGGTTGGAGGATAATTTTACCAAAAGTTCCTTGATTCCTCAAGACAAGGTCACCTTTTTTAGGTTTCCAGATAGATTGTGTCAATGTCTTTGTTTCTAACAGACGAGACCATTTTTATTGGGTTCAGCTTGTCGGAACCTTTAGTCTCTATTTCCTTCAGTAGCTATATGCATGGAAGTTTAAGGTCTCATGGACTGCAAGCATTGGATTTGATTCTCTTTGCTCATTTTCATATGAAACCTCTCCAGTTTTTATGCTGAAGTAATGGTGCAGGGATTATTCTAGGATATCACATTAATATCCTTGAATCCCAATATTCAACTATCTCTGACTTGGTAGTTAGATCACCATCGTATAGTTCTATGGGTCTCTTTGGTTCATCAACCTGGACCGTGATCACAATAGATGCAAGTCTTTTAGGTTGGGATGCTGTCTGGGGATCTCTGACAGCACAAGGGGTTTGGAAATCTCAAGATTATCTATCAATATTTTTGAACTCTGTGCGATCTCAGAGTTCTTCAGTTTTGGCTTCTTTTGAAGAGAGACCGTTTATTGGTTTTCAGACAGACAATGTCACAACTGTGGTGTATGTCAATCATTAGGGTGGGACTCTCAGTCTTCAGGCTATGAAAGAGTATTTTGAATACTTGCTTGGGCATAATCCAGCTCCTGTCTAAATTCTGCGGTCCCATATCCCAGGTATAGACAATTAGGAAGCGGATTATCTTTGTCATCAGCTTTACAATCCAGGAGAATGGTCTCTTCACCCAGATGTCTCTTTTTCAAGTTGTTCAGATGTGCGGGCTTCCAGAAATAGATCTGATGTCATCTCATCTAAACAAGAAACTTCCCAGGTACCTATCTAGGTCCAGGGAGCCTCAGGCGGAAGCAGTGGATGCATTGACACTTCCTTGGAGTTATCAACCTGCCTATATTTTCCGCCTCTAGTTCTTCTTCCAAGATTGTTTGTGCTGCTGGTGGCTCCAGCATGGCCGCTCAGGTTTTGGTATGTGGATCTTGTTCGGATGTTCAGTTGCCAACCTTGGCCATTTCCATTAAGGCCAGACCTTATATCTCAAGGTTTGTTTTTTCCATCAGGATCTCAAATCATTAAATTTGATGGTATGGAGAATTGAATGCTTAGTCATAGAAGTTTCTCTGACTCGGTTGATTAAAACTATGTTGCAGGCTCGTAAATCTGTGTCTTGAAAGATTTATTATCGAGTTTGGTAGAATTAAATTTCATGGTGTTCTTCTCATAAATTCTCTTGGCATTCTTTTAGAATTCCTAGAATTTTTCAGTTTCTTCAGGATGGTTTAGATAAGGGTTTGTCTGCAAGTTCTTTGAAAGGACAAATCTCTGCTCTTTCTGTTCTGTTCCACAGAAAAAATGCTAAACTTCCTCATATTTATTGTTTTGTACAGGCTTTGGTTCGTATCAAGCCTGTCATTAAATCAATTTCTCCTCCTTGGAGTCTTAATTTGGTTTTGAAGGCTTTACAGGCTCCTCCGTTGAGGCCTATGCATTTTCTGGACATTAAATTACTTTCTTGGAAAGTGTTGTTCCTTTGGGCCATCTCTCTGCTAGAAGAGTTTCTGTTTTATCTGCTCTTTCTTGTGAGTCTCCTTTTCTGATTTTCCATCAGGATAAGGCCGTTTTTGCGGACTTCGTTTAAATTTTTACCTAAAGTTGTGAACTTTAACAACATTAGTAGAGAAATTGTTGTCCCTTCTTTGTGTCCTAATCATAAGAATTCTCTGGAGAGATCCTTTCATTCTTTGGGATGTGGTAAGAGCTTCGAAATATTATGTTGAAGCTACTAAAGTTTTCAGGAAGACTTCTAGTCTATTTGTTATCTTTTCCAGTTCTTCTGCCATTTCTTTGGCATCTTGGTAAAGCTTTTGATTCATCATGCTTATTTGGAGTCAGGTAATTCCCCGCCTCAGAGGGATTATGGCTCATTCTACTAGGTCAGTTTCCACTTCCTGGGTTTTTAAGAATGAAGCTTCTGTTGATCAGATTTGCAAAGCAGCAACTTGGTGGTCTTTGCTTACTTTTTTCCTAAATTCTACCATTTTTTATGTTTTCTCTTCTTCAGAAGAAGTTTTTGGTAGAAAAATACTTCAGGCAGCTGTTTCAGTTTTGATTCTTTTGCTTATATTTTTCATTTTTTTCATTATAAGATTAAAACTTTTGATTTGGGGTTTAGATTATTTTTTCAGCGGAATTGGCTGTCTTTATTTTTAGCCCTCCCTCTCTAGTGACTCTTGCGTGGAGTTCCACATCTTGGGTATTTGCTAATCCCATACGTCACTAGCTCATGGACTCTTGCCAATTACATGAAAGAAAAAATACATAATTTTATGTAAGAATTTACCTGATAAATTCCATTTCTTTCATATTGGCAAGAGTCCATGAGGCCCACCCTTTTTATGGTGGTTATGATTTTTTTGTATAAAGCACAATTTATTCCAATTCTTGTTGATGCTTTCCCTCCTTTCTTATCACCCCACTTCTTGGCTATTCGTTAAACTGAATTGTGGGTGTGGTGGGGGGTGTATTTATAGGCATTTTGAGGTTTGGGGAAACTTTGCCCCTCCTGGTAGGAATGTATATCCCATACGTCACTAGCTCGTGGACTCTTGCCAATATGAAAGAAATTAATTTATCAGGTAAATTCTTACATAAATTATGTTTTGATTTTTGGTTTTTTTGGTTTTATTTTTAATTATAAATGTGTATAAATATATGTATTTGTCATGAGACGGTTGTTTATTTCTCCATAAAGAGACACTGAACCCATTTTTTTTTTTCTTTTGTGATTCAGATAGAGCATGCAATTTTAAGCAACTTTCTAATTTATGCCTATTATCAATTTTTCTTCGTTCTCTTGCTATCTTTATTTGAAATAAAAGCCATCTAAGCTTTTTTTGGGTTAAGGACTCTGGACAGCACTTTTTGATTGGGGATGGATTTTTTCCACCAGTCAGCAAGGACAACCAGGTTGTTCACCAAAATGGGCCAGCATCTAAACTTAGATTCTTGCATTTCAAATAAAGATACAAGAGAATAAGAAAAATTTGATAATAGGAATAAATTAGAAAGTTGCTTAAAAATTCATGCTCTATCTGAATCGCAAAGAAAAATTTTGGGTTCAGTGTCCCTTTAAGCGTCATAAATGGCAGCATGAGTTTGCGAAACATTGCTTTTACTGTTTGGGGGGCTAGTTAAACAATGTTTATTTTTAAGCTTACCTTAGGCCTTCATTATCTCAGCATATTTGGAGGTTCTATTTCTTAAATTTTGCACACATTGACACTATTGCGTCATTTGTGATGCGCCATCAATTTGCACCGTATTTTTGGTGCCAAAAGTGTTGCGCCTTTTTTTTAGGTTAAAAGACCAGCTCCCTCTTGACTCTGTGCTCTTTAAATTTTTAGAGATTTTTTTTTCTTTCTAATGGGAAAGAGTCCACAGCCACATTCATTACTTGTGGGAAATAAGAACCTGGCCACCAGGAGCAAAGACACACCAGCCAAAGGCTCAAATACTCCTCCCACTTTCCACTATCCCCCAGTCATTCTTTGTCTTTCGTCCCAAAAGGTTGGTAGAGAAGTGTCAGTGTTTTTTTTGTTTTTTTTTAAAGAACATACTTTTATTACTTTTTACGTAAAGTCTGTCTCTCTTTGCAGTGGGACAGGAGTTTTAAGTAGTCCTGTTAGTCTCTCAGTGGAGGCCTGGTGCGAATGTTAGAGTCCGTAGATACTGTGGGAGTTCTCTCTGCGATACCATCCTGACTCGTATTAACAGCTCCTCTAGCACTTGGCGTTACCGATCCTTTGCTTCGCTACCCGCTATCTTCTATCAAGTCCATGATGAAGGTGATGCCATCAGTCACACTTGAAGGGCAGTGTTCCCTGTTCCATGGCATAGATTCCGGTAAGATCGTTTGATTTTATCACTATGAATGTTATGTGACAGGTATGGGCCTCAGTGAGACTCCTCGGTATGGATCTAGGAATCATCGGATAATTCCTTCCTTAGGGGGGGATTTGTGAACAGGGTGGGTTTCCTTAATCATGTTTCTTATGTGATCTTTGTGTAGTGGGTATTGGCTCTGGGGATGAGACAGGAGATTTGCTTGGAGGTTTTAGTGTGACCTAGTTGCCGCCCTTTTTCTGGCGCGCTTTTTTTGGACTTTACAGTTCACCTTATGACCAGGCGTTGTTACACTGGGTGTTTACGCTTCCGCATTCCTGACCCGTCGTGGCGCGAAGACTTTCTGCTTTGTTTGGATCTGGTCTTAGGAGGTGGTGAGTGCCCCAGCCATTGGGGGTGTCAGGTGCCATTTTTTTTTACATAGTCATTTTTTTTTGGTTTTAACCATGGAGGATTCTGAAGCTTACAGTCATTTCTGATTCTTCCTCTTGTGAGGAAGGTGCTTTGGCCCCACTGACGCAGGTTTCAGTCCTGTCTCTTGTGCTTCTTAGAGCGCTTGGTTTCTTGAGCTCGGGGAACCAGGGGCCTATTGAGCCATCAGCCTCTGGGGCCTCTGTCCTTCAAGCGGCAGATTCCCAACAACAAACCTTCCTCTACATTTGCAGGTAACCCTAATGTTAATTCTCCCTCGCACAGGGTGGTTTCTTTCCCCTGGAGATGGCGGGTCATTTCCGCTTCAATATATTGATGGCGCTGGTTCGCCTGGGAGGAACGGAGGTTTCTGCGTGGTTGTGTTAGTGCCCGATTATTCTGGGTGTCCAGACTTCGGGTGGGTCTATTCAGTTTCCTCTGGGGGTGAATATTCCTCCATGTTGCACCTTTTCGTTATCGGATCGCCCAACTGCGCGTTCTCCTCCAATCGTCTTTTCGAATTATTGGGGGGACCCTCTCCTCTATCAGTCAGGGTATGTGTCCTCGAATGGTGCTCTCGAGCTAGACTATTGGGGATGTTAGTTGTCTCCTGTTGGTCGCTATGTGTCCTTCCCCAGAGTTTTGTTTTTTTTGGCGGATGCCTTTCCGGCTGCCCTTATTTTCTGTCATCTGGTTAGGATATTCTTTTATTTATTCCTAAGGGAATTTCTGGGATGGACTTGCTTTTTATTACTTCTTTGGAAGTTGTTCACCAGACTGTTGGGTCCGGAGTTTGTGTGCACTTTGTTGAATTGTCAGTGATGCCTGTTGCGCCTGGCGGGTCCCGACCGGACCTTGAGTGTGTTGTTTTATTGTTTTTGTTTTCACAAACTACACTACACTATACATCTACATCCGGGCCTTCGGGTCCACCGGGAGAGATTGGGCTGCCACTCTGTTCCCGGGGCTTGGTGGCTTCAGCCGCATCACTCTGGCTCTCCTTTCAGGGGGGCTGGGCCTTCTCCGCTAGGGCGGGTTTTTGGGCATTGGTCTTCTTGCTACCCTTTGGGTGGTTTAGACTTCTAAGGTCTCTGGACCCTCGTTTCATTCCACTTTAATGGAATCCTCTTTGTGGATTAGCGGTGGAGCACTTGATTGGTATGCGAGACATGGCAGGATCATGCCTGTATTCTCTGTGATCCAGCAGCGGTGCTGTGGGGTGGCTAGTCTGACTTGCCACACAGGCCTGGTCGCCTTCTCGCTGCTGGAGGTCTCTTCTAGCTGGAACCCGTTATGGGGTCGCCTTGGTTCTTTCTGGTTCTGTTTTTTCCAGACTTTTATCCACCCTCGTAGGGTCGGGTGCCGACATGGGACCCTAGTTTCTGACAGTCGCGGAGTTTAGCTCTGTGTCGTGGGTTCTATCGCCTTGAGATCGGTCTGTGGGGGTTTTTTTCGTGGGTCCTGTTTACTTTTTTTTTTCTTTCATGTAATTGACGATGTGACGTATGGGATATACAATCCTACCAGGAGGGGCAAAGTTTCCCAAACCTCAAATGCCTATAAATGCACCCCTCACCACACCCACAATTCAGTTTTACAAACTTTGCCTCCCTATGGAGGTGGTGAAGTAAGTTTGTGCTTGATTTTTCTTCTATGATGAGCGCTTCTCAGCATATTGAAGCCCAATTCCTCTGAGTACAGTGTTTGTCAGAGGGATGTGAAGGGAGTATCGCCTGATGATTTTATGGTTTTCCTCACGGGAAATCTTCAAGGGTTCTCTTTTATCGGTCGTAAAGATTAATCTCCTACCTCCTTTTTCAGATCGACTATATACTTTTATATACCATTACTCTGCTGATACTTTTTCAGTACTGGGTTTAGCTATCTATGTGGATGGGTGTCTTTCGGTAAGTTTGTATTGTTATTTAAGACACTCAGCTATGGTGTGGTCGTTTTATGTATTAATATAAAGTTTTAACTATATGTATTTACTTATTATTTGCCATGAGTCAGGTCTATGTATATTTCCCTTTTGCAGTCTAAACAGTTTCAGTATATGAATCATGTTTGGGAAGTTTATTTAAACTTTCTTCTTACCTGGGGTTCAGTCTTTTTCAATTTGACTCTCATTTTTTCGCGGGGCAAATCTAGGCTTGCGAGGGAGCAAAATGCTGTTTTTTTTTGTTGCGTCATTCTTGGCGCAAAATTGTTTTGGCGCGAAGTCACAACGTTGATGGCGCAAGTTTAGTCATTTCCTGGTGATAGTTGTGCGCCAAAAAAATGTAATTCCTTTTTTGCGGAATGCGTCATTCTTGGTGCAAACATTGTCATTTTACCCCTTTCCCTCTATTACTCGCTGTTTTCATTGTTTTTTTTTAAAGCTATTATGCCTGCTTTTGTTTTCTTTACTAAAACTTTTACCATTGTGGGAATTGAATATTTTGCCTAGATGTTGTTTTTCTTTTTCTGTTACATTTTGCGAGATGTTTCATTCTGATCCTGACTCTGATGTTACTGTAGAAACTATGATGCCCTGGAACACAATTCTACAAAGCTAAGTGTGTTCTGTTCATTATTAAGCGGTTATTTCTTCAGTTTAATTATCTGGCATTTATTTATTATGTTTTATGAAAAACTATCGGATAGATTACGAGTTTAGCGGTAAGCTTAAAAAGCAGCGTCAACAGGTTCTAACTCTGCTTTTTTACTACTGCTGGTATTAAGAGTCTTGCAGGTTTTAGGGGCACCGCACAATTAAATAAATTAAATAAAATTAGCTAAATTACAAAAAAAACCCACTAAATTACAGAAAATAAAAAACAAATTACAAGATCTTTTAACTAATTTACACCTAATCTAAGAGCCCTATCAAAATAAAAAAGCCCACCCAAAATAAAAAAAAAACCATAGCCTAAACTAATCAATAGCCCTTAAAAGGGCCTTTCTCTTGTAAGGTGTATCCAGTCCACGGATCATCAATTACTTGTCGGATATTCTCCTTCCCAACAGGAAGTTGCAAGAGGATCACCCACAGCAGAGCTGCTATATAGCTCCTCCCCTAACTGCCATATCCAGCCATTCTCTTGCAACTCTCAACAAGCATGGAGGTAGTAAGAGGGAAAGTGGTGAAATATAGCTGTTATCTTGCTTCAATCAAAAGTTTATTTTTAAATGGTACCGGAGTTGTACTATTTTTTTCCCAGGCAGAAATATAGAAGAACCTGCCTGTGATTTCTATGATCTTAGCAGGTTGTAACTATGATCCATTGCTGTTCTCACACATGACTGAAGAGAGAGGTAACTTCAGTGGGGGAACGGCGTGCAGGTTATCCTGCTATGAGGTATGTGCAGTTAAAGAATTTTTCTAGAAGATGTGAATGCTAGAAAATGCTGCTGATACCCAAATTTATGTAAGGTAATCCTGAATACAGTGATTTAATAGCGACTGGTATCATGCTTACTTTCTGAGGTACTCCTCTTTTATATTTACAATAAAAACGTTTGCTGGCATGTTTAAACGTTTTTATTTATACTTTGGTGATAAAACTTTATTGGGGCCTAGTTTTTTCCACATGGCTGGCTTAAATTTGCCTAGAAACAGTTTCCTGAGGCTTTCCACTGTGTTACTATGAGTGGGAGGGGCCTAATTTAACGCTTTTTTGCGCAGTAACTTTTACAGACTGAGACATCCAGCTTCCTCCAGGAGTCCCCTGAATGCTATAGGACATCTCTAAAGGGCTCTTAGGCTTTCCAAAATAGTTTGTTGGGGAAGGTAGGCAGACAGCAAGGCTGTGGCAGTTGGTGTGACTGTTATAAAACGTTAATCGTTTTTTTTTATCTGTTTTTTGAACTAAGGGGTTAATCATCCATTTGCAAGTGGGTGCAATGCTCTGTTAGCTTATTATACACACTGTAAAAATTGTGTTTGATTTACTGCCTCTTTTCACTGTTTTTCAAATTCTGACCAAAATTTGTTTCTTTTAAAGGCACAGTACCGTTTCTTATATTTGCTTGTTAACTTGATTTAAAGTGTTTTCCAAGTTTGCTAGTCTCATTGCTAGTCTGTACAAACATGTCTGACATAAGAGGAAACTCCTTGTTCATTATGTTTAAAAGCCATGGTGGAACCCCCTCTTAGAATGTGTACCAAATGTACTGATTTTCACTTTAAGCAATAAAGATCATATTCTGTCTTTAAAAAAATTATCACCAGAGGAATCTGACGAGGGGGAAGTTATGCGACTAACTCTCCCCACGTGTCAGATCCTTTGCCTCCCACTCAACGGGACTCACGCTCAAATGTCGCCAAGTACATCCAGGGCGCCCATAGCGTTTACTTTACAAGACATGGCGGCAGTCCATGGATAATACACTGTCAGCGGTATTATCCAGACTACCTGAATTTAGAGGAAAGCGAGATAGCTCTGGAGTTAGACGAAATACAGAGCATACTGACGCTTTAAGAGCTATGTCTGATACTGCCTCACAATATGCAGAAGCTGAAGGAGAGCTTCTTTCTGTGGGTAATGTTTCTGACTCAGGGAAGATAATGCAACCTGATTCTGATATTTCTACATTTTAATTTAAGCTTGAACACCTCCGCGTGTTACTCAGGGAGGTTTTAGCTGCTCTGAATGACTGTGATACAATTGCAGTGCCAGAGAAATTGTGTAGACCTGGATAAATACTATGCAGTGCCAGTGTGCACTGATGGTTTTTCCAATACCTAAAAGGTTTACAGAAATTATTACTAAGGAATGGGATAGACCAGGTGTGCCGTTTTCTTCCCCCTCCTATTTTTAGAAAAATGTTTCCAATAGACGCCACCACACGGGACTTATGGCAGACAGTTCCTAAGGTGGAGGGAAGCAGTTTTCTACTCTAGCAAAGCGTACTACTATCCCTGTCGAGGAGAGTTGTGCTTTCTTAGATCCAATGGATAAAAAGTTAGAGGGTTACCTTAAGAAAACGTTTATTCAACAAGGTTTCATCCTACAGCCCCTTGCATGCATTGCTCCTGTCACTGCTGCGGCGTTCTGGTTTGAGTCTCTGGAAGAGGCTTTACAGGTAGCGACTCATTGGATGACATACTTGACAAGCTTAGAGCACTTAAGCTAGCCAATTCTTTTGTTTCTGATGCCATTGTTCATTTGACTAAACTAACTGCTAAGAATTCTGGTTTTGCTATCCAGGCGCGCAGAGCGCTATGGCTTAAATCATGGTCAGCTGACGTTACTTCAAAGTCTAAGCTGCATAACATTCCCTTCAAGGGGCAGACCCTATTCGGGCCTGGTTTGAAGGAGATTATTGCTTATATCACTGGAGGAAAAGGTCATGCCCTTCCTCAGGATAGGTCCAAATCAAGGGCCAAACAGTCTAATTTTGTGCCTTTCGAAACCTTCAAGGCAAGTGCGGCATTAACTTCCTCTAATGCAAATGAAGAGGGAACTTTTGCTCAGTCCAAGACGGTCTGGAGACCTAACCAGACCTGGAACAAAGGTAAGCAGGCCTAAAAGCCTGCTGCTGCCTCTAAGACAGCATGAAGGAACGGCCCCCTATCCGGTAATGGATCTAGTAGGGGGCAGACTTTCGCTCTTCGCCCAGGCGTGGGCAAGAGATGTCCAGGATCCCTGGGCGTTGGAAATTATATCCCAGGGATATCTTCTGGACTTCAAGGCTTCCCCCCCAAAAGGGAGATTTCACCTTTCATAATTATCTGCAAACCAGATAAAGAGAGAGGCATTCTTACACTGTGTACAAGACCTCCTAGTTATGGGAGTGATCCATCCAGTTCCAAAGGAGGAACAGGGACAGGGTTTTTACTCAAATCTGTTTGTGGTTCCCAAAAAAGAGGGAACCTTCAGACCAATTTTGGATCTAAAGATCTTAAACAAATTCCTCAGAGTTCCATCATTCAAGATGGAGACTATTCGTACCATCCTACCTATGATCCAGGAGGGTCAATACATGACTACAGTGGATTTAAAGGATGCTTATCTTCACATTCCGATACACAAAGATTATCATCGGTTTCTCAGGTTGCCTTCCTAGACAGGCATTACCAGTTTGTAGCTCTTCCCTTTGGGTTAGCTACAGCCCCAAGAATTTTTACGAAAGTTCTGAGGTCGCTTCTGGCGGTTCTAAGGCCACGGGGGCATAGCAGTGGCCCCTTATTTAGACGACATCCTGATTCAGACGTCAAACTTCCAAATTGCCAAGTCTCATACGGACATAGTGTTGGCATTTCTGAGGTCGCAATGGGTGGAAGGTGAACGAGGAAAAGAGTTCTCTATCCCCCTCACAAGAGTTTCCTTCCTAGGGACTCTGATAGATTCTGTAGAGAATGAAAATTTACCTGACGGCGTCCAGGTTATCAAAACTTCTAAATTCCTGCCGTGTTCTTTATTCCATTCCTCACCCTTCCGGTGGCTCAGTGCATGGAAGTAATCGGCTTAATGTAGCGGCAATGGACATAGTGCCGTTTGCACGCCTACATCCTCGGACCGCTGCAAACTCTGCATGCTCAGTCCAGTGGAACGGGGATTATACAGATTTGTCCCCTCTACTAAATCTGAATCAAAAGACCAGGGATTCTCTTCTCTGGTGACTATCTCGGGTCCATCTGTCCAAAGGTATGACCTTTCGCAGGCCAGATTGGACAATTGTAACGACAGATGCCAGCCTTCTAGGTTGGGGTGCAGTCTGGAACTCCCTGAAGGCTCAGGGATCGTGGACTCAGGAGTCACTCCTTCCAATAAATATTCTGGAACTGAGAGCGATATTCAATGCTCTTCAGGCTTGGCCACAGTTAGCAACTCTGAGGTTCATCAGATTTCAGTCGGACAACATCACGACTGTGGCTTACATCAACCATCAAGGGGGAACAAGGAGTTCCCTAGCGATGTTAGAAGTCTCAAAGATAAATTCGCTGGGCAGAGATTCACTCTTGCCACTATCGGCTATCCATATCCCAGCTGTAGAGAACTGGGAGGGCGATTTTCTAAGTCCACAGACTTTTCATCCGGGGGGAGTGGGAGCTCCATCCGGAGGTGTTTGCTTATGTGTTTCCACCGTTTCCCTCTGCTCCCTCGTCTGATTGCCGAAGATCAAGGCAGGAGAGAGCATCGGTGATTCTTGATAGCGCCTGCGTGGCCACGCAGGACCTGGTATGCAGATCTAGTGGATATATCATCCTTTCCACCTGGGACTCTGCCGTTAAGACAAGACTTTTTACTACAAGGTCCTTTCAATCATCCCAAATCTAATTTCTCTGAGACTGACGGCCTGGAGATTGAATGCTTGATGTTATCAAAGCGTGGCTTCTCCGAGTCAGTCCATTGAGTACCTTTTACTACAGACACGAAAGGCCTGTCACCAGGAAAATTTACTATAAAATATAGGGTAAATATCTTTATTAGTGTGAATCAAAGGGTTACTCATGGAGTAAGGTCAGGGATATTATCCTTCTCCAAGAAGGTTTGGAAAAGGATTGTCAGCTAGTTCCTTAAAGGGACAGATTTATGCCCTGTCTATTCTTTTGCACAAGCGTCTGGCAGATGTTCCTGACGTTCAGGCATTATGTCAGGCTTTAGTTAGAATCAAGCCTGTGTTTAAACAGGTTGCTCTGCCATGGAGCTTAAATCTGGTTCTTCAGGTTCTTCAAGGAGTTCCGTTTGAACTTCTTTATTCCATAGATATCAAACTTTTATCTTGGAAAGTTCTTTTTTTGGTAGCTATTTCTCGGCTCGCAGAGTTTCAGAGTTATCTGCCTTACAATGTGATTCTCCTTATCTGATCTTCCATGCAGATAAGGTAGTTCTGCGTACCAAACCTGGGTTTTTACCTAAGGTGGTATCTAATAAGAATATCAATCAAGAGATTGTTGGTTCCGTCTTTGTGTCCTAATCCTTCTTCAAAGAAGGAACGTCTATTACACAATCTGGACGTGGTTCGTGCTTTAAA
Source organism: Bombina bombina (assembly GCF_027579735.1). Lineage (NCBI taxonomy): Eukaryota > Metazoa > Chordata > Amphibia > Anura > Bombinatoridae > Bombina > Bombina bombina. The sequence continues at coordinate 518,717,128 of NC_069504.1, forward strand.
TTTTACTACAAGCTACTAAATATTTTCGTCAAAAATCTGCTTTGTTTGTTGTCTACTCTGGACAGAGAGGTCAAAAGGCTTCGGCCAAACCTCTTTCTTTTTGGCTAAGAAGCATAATCCGCTTAGCCTATGAGACTGCTGGCCAGCAGCCTCCAGAAAGGATTACAGCTCATTCTACTAGAGCTGTGGCTTCCCACATGGGCCTTCAAAAATTAAGCTTCTGTTGAACAGATTTGCAAGGTGGCGACTTGGTCTTCGCTTTATACTTTTCAAAGTTCTATGAATTTGATACTTTTGCTTTCTTTGGAGGCTATTTTGGGAGAAAGGTTTTACAGGCAGTGGTACCTTCCGTTTAAGTACCTGCCTTGTCCCTCCCTTCATCCGTGTACTTTAGCTTTGGTATTGGTATCCCACAAGTAATGGATGATCCGTGGACTGGATACACCTTACAAGAGAAAACATAATTTATGCTTATCTGATAAATTTATTTATCTTGTGGTGTATCCAGTCCACGGCCCCGCCCTGTCATTTTAAGGCAGGTATTTTTTAATTTTAAACTACAGTCACCCACTGCACCCTATGGTTTCTCCTTTCTCTGCTTGTTTTCAGTCGAATGACTGGATATGGCAGTTAGGGGAGGAGCTATTATAGCAGCTCTGCTGTGGGTGATCCTCTTGCAACTTCCTGTTGGGAAGGAGAATATCCCACAAGTAATGGATGATCCGTGGACTGGATACACCACAAGAGAAATAAATTATCAGGTAAGCATAAATTATGTTTTTGCGGGGCATTGCCCCAAAGAAATCGGCTTTTACCTGAAAAAGAAATACAAAACAACCCTCCCAACAGTAAAACCCACCACCCACACAACCAACCCCCCAAATAAAAGCCTAACTAAAAAAAACTAAGCTCCCCATTGCCCTGAAAAGGGCATTTGTATGGGCATTGCCCTGAAAAGGGCATTTAGCTTTATTGCTGCCCAAAACCTAAAAATAAAAACCTACCCAATACACCTTAAAAAATCCTAATTCTAACCCCCGAAGATTCACTTACTGGGAGAAGTCTCATTCAAGCGACAAGATGTCCTCAACGAAGCCGGCAGAAGCGGTCCTCCAGATGGGCAGAAAGTCTTCACCCAGACGACATCTTCTATCTTCATCCTTCCGACACGGAGCGGCTCCATCTTTAAGACATCCGGCGCGGAGCATCCTCTTACTTCCGACGTCTTCTTGCTGAATGAAGGTACCATTTAAGTGACGTCAAGATGGCGTTCGTTAGATTCCAATTGGCTGATAGAATTATATCAGCCAATCGGAATTAAGGTTGAAAAAATCCTATTGGCTGATCCAAATCAGCCAATAGGATTGAACTTCAATCCGATTGGCTGATCCAATCAGCCAATAGGATTGAACTTCAATCCGATTGGCTGATCCAATCAGCCAATAGGATTTTTTCAACCTTAATTCCGATTGGCTGATTCTATTAGCCAATCAGAATCTAAGGGATGCTATCTTGGATGACGTCACTTAAAGGTACCTTCATTCAGCAAGAAGAAGAGGATGCTCTGCGCCGGATGTCTTGAAGATGGAGCCGCTCTATGTGGGAAGGATGAATATAGACGATGCCGTCTGGAGGACCACTTCTGCCGGCTTCGTTGAGGACATCTTGCTGCTTGGATGAAGACTTCTCCCGGTAAGTGAATCTTCGGGGGTTAGAGTTAGGATTTTTTTAAGGGTGTATTGGGTGGGTTTTATTTTTTTTTTTGTTTCATTTTAAACTTTCCAATTTACTTTTAATTTTTAAATTGTTTATTGGATGAAATAATACAATACAAATAAATGCGCCAAAAATCACATCAGATACAGCTTGAAGAATTTTTAACAGAAGCTAAAGTGATTCTACACATCTCAAGAAAACATATCATCCAGCATTTCAGGAATACTATGCTATATTAGAAACAACCTTATTCAACACTTAACAATAGAACATCTAAAACAGTAGTTGGTCACTGTAGAACGAGCAGGAAAAGCAAAATATAATTCACCTCGCCCATTTTATACCTAAAAGCTGTTTCCCCATTAGTTCGCTTTCTACAAGGTTTACACTGAGACCTCTCCTCCCTTTATTTCCTAATTGGCCTAAATGTTAATATCGGTCACTAGTGTGTGTGCATTCTTGTTTCCCAGTAAAATCGTATATTAATGAAATGTTTCCATATCTTTTCTTATAAAATAGCCATATTCCTCTAAGTGAATTGTGTGCTCCATGAGAGACTCCCATGCTTGGAAAGTAGGAACTATACGTGACTTCCAATTGACTATCAGGGGATTTTTGCCGTATTTAATGCTAATTGTACTAATTTCCTACGAATTGTACACTTGCACTTTGGTAGCAAGTTCAATAAAGCTGGAGGTAATTGAAGTGATAGTCACTATTTTGATGTATTCCCCTATTTGTAACCAGAAGGGCTGAATTTTATTTGCATGCCCACCATGTGAGACATGGAGCCTCTACTGCTACACCCCTCTCCAGCATAAATCAGATGCAGACGGATATATCGTCTTGATTCTAGCTGGGGTGAGGTACCACCTTGTCAGAACCTTGAAGTTTAGCTCTAGTGATCTGGCTGATATCGAAGATTTTTTTGTGTTATGAATAATGTTTTTCCATTCCTTATCCGTTAATTCCCTGCTCAATTCCCTATGCCATCTGACAACATAGTAAGGAGTATCAATCAATTCTCTGTTCAAAAGAGCTTTTTTTGCCCATGTTAATGTGTGGCGCAATGGTTGATCTTGCAAGCATTGTTGCTCGAAAGGGGTAGGTTGTCTAGTCATCTGTTCTCTATCTGGTGATTGGCTAAATAATGGCTAAGTTGATAGTACTTCAGCCATTTTGTAAAGGCACCACCTAATAAGTCACCTAAATCTGTCCTCTGAGTTTAATACCACTTAAAAATGTATAAATAGGGGCAGTGTACCCTATTTCCCAGTCATGTTGTGTATTCAGTTTTTGTTATAACCCTCCATGTAATTCTGCGTTAGGTGGAAACTGGTGACATAGGGGATCTCAAGGATGAGATTCTATGGTCATTGCTTATTAGATTGTCCCATACCTCCAAAGACATGTCGATATAGTGGGTAGGCCATGGTCCAAATTGGCCCTGCTTTTCTTCTCTACCCAACACAGTACTCCTCGAGATGAGATTTCAATATTTGCGAGTCCCAGGGCCACCCCATGCTTTATTGTCGAAATTTGCGGTGCCAATCCAATATCCTTTGTAAACATTTTGCTTTATAATTATTTCTATATTTGGAAGCCCTAGACCACCCGCTTTGGCTGGAGCGGTACATTATATTTTTTTATTAATTCTAGGTTTGATTTTACCCCAAACATATACATCAGTTTCTGGAACGTGTTTGCGGAAGGATTTAGTCAATGAAATCGGCACCGTTTGGAAGATATAAAGAATTCTAAGTAACAGTAATTTTTACAGCTTGGATGCGCCCCCACCACGAAATGGATTTATCGTTCCATCTGCTTAGCTCTTTATCTAGTTCCTTATATAGGCTCTGGTAATTCAATTTAAACAATATTTTAGGTTTAGGCAATAAGTTTATACCCAGGTATTTAATAGCCTTTTTCTGGGAGCTAAATGGGCATTTCTTTAATAATTCGGCATAGGCAGCCTGAGGGATAGTAATGTTTAAAATCTCTGACTTTGGATTCATTTTCCAACTTCCTGATAAATGATCAAAAGTCCCCTAAACTCTCTCAAAACTTCCCGTATCGATTCAGTGGGCCTGGTCAGTGTAAGCAGCACGTCTTCTGCATAAAGTGACAATTTATAATCGTCCTGCCCTATTCTGATACCCCGATATCTGCTCATTTTGCCTAATTTTATGAGCTAATATCTCCATGCTCAACACGAACAAGAGGGGCGACAGGGGCATCCCTGACGGGTGCCGTTCTGAATGGGAAAGGCATCTGATAGTATATTATTTGCTCTTACTTTAGCCGATGGGTTTTGGTATAAACTAAAAATTCTGTTTATGATGGTTTCTCCGAATTCCATCTTGCGTAAGACTGCCTGCAAAAATCTCCAATCCAGGCGATCAAAAGGTTTTTTCAGCGTCAGCGCAGACAGTCACCATCTCAATTTTATGTAATTTAGCATAGTCAATTAATTGTAAAGTTCTGATGGTGTTGTCTCTCGCTTCCCTTCCTCGGACAAAACCGGCTTGATCAAGGTGCACAATCTGGGGCAAAATTTTGTTAATGCGACTGCCAAAATCTTCGCAAACAACTTCAGATCCGTGTTGAGCAGGGAGATGGGTCTGTAATTACCGGGTAGGTTAATTGGTTTGTTTGGTTTGGGTAACACAGAAATGTAAGCTTCTAAGCATTCTGGCGGAAAATAGCCCAATTCATCTATGTGTGGAAATGCTTTTAATAATTGGGGAGCTATAACCGATTTATACATTTTATAGTAATCGTTCGAGTAGCCGTCTGGACCCGGGCTTTTGTTATTAGTTAAGGCCTCTATAGCATCTACTATTTCTCTCAGGGTGAAAGGGGAATCCAGATATTTGCCTCTTGTGCTGAGATTTTGGGAGTATCTACAGATCCTAAATACTGATCAAGGGCATCTGAATTATCAATATCGGGTTGTTTTGTAATATTATACAAATTGGAATAATACTTCCCAAAAACATTTGCTATTCTTTTTAGGGTCTGTCTCAGTCTGTCCTTTTTCATTGTCAATTTTGAAATATGAGTTTGGAAGGCTTTTTTTGCTAGGGCCCCTTGCCAACCAGGTGCCTGCTTTGTTGCTATGGTGAAAGTACTTTTTTTTTAAATTGCTTTTTTTATTGCGTTTTAATGCAATAGCTTTCTAAAAGCTTCCCTGGCACTATTGACAGACTGCGTAAGGTCAACTCTCTAGGGGTTAAGTTTGTGCTGTTGCTCCATTAGCTGTAAATTTAGAGAATAGTTTGTCATATTCCATGTTATATTTACACAGGAGTTGCTTTTTGCTTAATTAGTTCCCCTCTAATCGTCGCCTTATGAGCTAGCCAGTTATTTATGCCATTTGTAGCTGCTGAGGTATTGTGCTGGAAGAAGTCCCTTATATTGTGTTCTACTTGATTTTTAATAGTTGGATCATGTAATATAGTGTGATCTAGACGCCCACATGAATGGGCGTTGAGGCATCGAGGGCAACAGAAGTTCTAGTGTGATAGAGGCGTGATCTGACCATGAGATCGGCAAGATCTCTGTATCAGTGGCTTTGGCTATGTTATGATCCACCATCCAATAAATCAATTCTTGAATAAGAACGACCTGGATGTGAATAAAAAGTGTAACTTCTCGTTCTAGGGTGGTGCAATCTCCAAACATCCATTAACATTAAAATATCCAGTTTTTGGGTGATACGCACTCTACTTTTTTGGATTATTTGACTTTTGCCGATGGAGCTATCTACATGTGGGTTCAATGTCCTATTCAAATCTCCTCCTAATACTACCATACCCTTCTGTACTTCTCCCAGTTTATCTAAAGCTCTATTTAAGAAAAGCTGTTGTGCTGTATTTGGAGCATATATGTTCATTAAAGTCAAGTGGCTGTTATAAAGTGTGCCTACGAGTATTGGGAACCTAATTTCCTCATCCAGATATTGTTCTAGCATTTGAATGGAATCTCTCTGTTTATTAAAATCCCCACTCCATTTTTCTTTTTGACATTTGAACTAAAATTATTGTTGGGAATAAATTTTTGAATAAAGTTTCGGTTCTCCCATGTCTGGGGGAAAATGCGTTTCTTGCAGAAACACTATTGAACCTGTTTTTTTTTAAACCAGGCCAAAGGCCATTGACCTCTTATTTGGGGAGTTCAGGCCCTTACAATTTCTGTGATATAAGTTTTTTATGTTGGAAGACATTACGTGTGGTAATAACTTGCAATTGCTTAAATCCTCATTCTATCTGAATATGATGTATATCCTACACAGTGAGTAAAATGCTGAGGTGACAAATGGGCGTACATGAGATCCTAACCAGTACAATCAGTTACCAACACAGCAAAATAACCAAAACAGATTTGGTTTATCAAACAGATCAAAAACATTAACAACAAATTAACCAAAAATACCATTACCATTCTCCAATTACAAAAAGGGGAATGAAAATAGTCAAAAATTGAAGGGGAATCAAAGACCTAGATATAGGTCTAGACACAGTTGGGGTTACATAGCGTAGCATCTGCCCTTATATAAAGACAAAACCAAATATATTAATTTTTAAATTTCTTTTCTTTTTTTTTTTTTTAATAAAGAAGCATCCAACTCTCATTCTCAAGTTTGCTACATATTTAAGATAAGACATTCCACAGTTTAAATGTGTGGCCGCAAGTTAAGAAACCTTTTTTAAGTCAATAGCAAGTAGTCTCAGGTTCCGCCTTGGAGGTCCCCAGCACGTGGGAACAAAAGTAACAACAAACGAGATAATCAAATAAAAACTTTCACTCTGGGAGGCAGGAACAATCCAAAGTCAACCTTCGTATCTTCTGACAGTATTATGGAGCCTCTAAACCTGTAAGACTCCCGACCAAAAATAACTAACTTCAACAGCTGTAATGTTCTACTTAACATTTTGGCTCCAGAATAACCCATGTCCTATGTTTAGTATGCAAGATAATAATCTAATTAGTCATTTGAATTGGGGATTATCTCTGCATTGATGAGACCACAAACATTGGTGTATAGAAAACAATAAACTATAGTTACCTGAGAGTAGGTTCTCACCTCATGAGTCCAGCACATCTCAGGAACCTGAGACAAATCCTTGGATGTTAGTTATGACTTACCTTTGGCTGGAGAAGTTCTGATCATTTATTTTCCGTACTTTGGGCAGTTGAGAAACTGTTCGTGGCTGGGTCTCTTACTCTCTTTCTTTGAATTCTTTGCCAGTGAGGCCTTTGCTGCAAGGTTTGGGTACTTCTGAAATCTTCTCTTCATGTAGTGATGGTAAGGAAGGTTGTGGTATTCCAAGCTGGGTGCAGAAGGGAATCCAAAGTCTTCTAGGGGACTTATATATATGCATTCTATTATTCCCCACCTGTAGGGAATCCCATTATCTTGAAGGTGTTGTGTAAAAATTGCGGTCTCTTTTCTATTTTGAAAGCGTGGAGAGGGCTAAGGTCAGAATATAGTTGTAGTTGATGACCTTGATATGTAATTGATTGTGGTTGTCTCGCCGCCTTCATTATTTTCTCCCTTGACAAGAAACTTATGAAACTTTAGTATTACATCCCTCGGTGGGCTCCGTATCTTTAGGCTGTGGGCGCAATGCCCTGTGAGCTCTATCGAGAGGGATCTCGGGCAGGTCTGGATTTTTCAGGGATAGCTTTGAACAAATCTTGGGAGGGAGGTAAGCAGGGCTTCGGGGACAATTCTTTCAGGTAAACCTCTAATCCTTATGTTCTGCCTCCTCCCTCTGTTGTCCAGATCTTCTAATTTTTCCTGTAAGAAAGAAATTTTGAGATTCTTGAGGCCAACAGCTTTCTGTTTACCAAGTCCATGTCGGAGGTCTGAGATTCTGATTGCTCTTCTAAGTATTCCACTCTATTGGCCTAATTCATTGGACCTCTTTCTTTACTTCCGCTAATCCATCTTTAATCATACGGCCAACCTGGTGTATAAATGAGGCGAAATCCTCCTTTGTGGAAGACTCTTCAGGTCAGCTTTTGTGAGCGGTATATCAGAGGCAGCGAAGCGTCATGTTGGCTTTCCATGTCATCTGAGGCCTGCAAAGACTCTTCATCTTCTGTCGCTGGGGTGTGTGGTCTTTAAAAAAACATATTCATCTTGTTAGGATTGCTTTTAGCACCTTTTGTCAGCTTTTACCGATCTTTTAGATGTCATGGTGGGCATACACAGGATATCTGTTAGCTGTATTCCTGCTTATCCTGTATATCTTTCTCCCTTTATTTTCTGTTGCTGTTTAATTTACACATAAAGATGGATGAGGACTGCTGTACATTCTATGTGCTGTGTGTTACTAAGGTTTAATAAGTACTTTTATTTATCTGCTGTTACTTCTTGTGTAGTTATATTCCTTATTTCCCTTTAGATTTGCTGCCAGACTTTCATCAGGGGCTACAGGAGAATAGGTATGTGAAAAAACAGACACTCAGTGCAGACACGGCCTATATGTGTTATTGATATAGACACTACCCCTTAACAGCTTCTCTGCTTTACCAGATAATAAACCAGATGAAAAGTTCAGCCACATATAATAAAATTTTGCTTAGCTGTGACTAAATGTTATCCATCACACTTTTTTGTGGTCCCCTATTGAGGAGCTTTCTATAATGCTGGCCCTCGATGTGTCCGAAAAGTTAAGGCGCCAACCCTCCCGATTTTTGCTGTGTAGGCTTGTGAATCACGGTAGTGAGATTGGCTGCCCAGTGATGGATCCCGGGCTAGATTGTGCGTCCTGCTTAAGGCTGCTGTCTGTGCTTCAGTCTATTTAGGGGATATACCAGCCACAGCTCTCGATCTATCGAAAACCCCCTGACACGCTCTACCTTTCACGCGGTGTGTTAGAAGATGGCCGTTCCTCCCAGATCCGACTGACCGCGGACTGTCTTTAGAGGATGATGATCTCTTTGGCTCTCGAGATCACTTCCCATTTGTTGAGTTCTTGATAGTCTGGGGTGAGTCAAGCGTCACAGAAAAGAGGGTCCTCATTCACCTTGTCAGCCACACTTTCAGCACTGCTAGCTTATTATGGCGTTTTGGCACTTCTTCTCCACTGCTTTCTATAGCGATTCCACATTGGCTTCTTTCATTATGGATATGGACACGGAGTTGGCATACTCCTATCTGATATGCTCCAGCAAACAAATTATCATTAAATATAAGGGCTTATCCCCCAAACTGTGTCTAAAAACTTAGCAGAGCTTCAGCTATTGTGCGGCCATTTCAGTCCATGGCTCGGCTCCGCCCCTGGGTGGGTTTTATTTTTAGGTTAGGGGGCTTTTGTGCAGCAATAGAGCTAAATGCCCTATTTAAGGGCTATGGCCCATACAAATGCCCTTTGCATGGGCAATGGGGAGCTTAGTTTTTTTAGTTAGGCTTTTAATTGGGGGGTTGGTTTGTGGGGGTGGTGGGATTTACTGTTGGGAGGGTTGTTTGTATTTCTTTTTCAGGTAAAGGAGTGATTTCTAAGGGCTAATGATAGTTTAGGCTAGGGGTTTTTTTATTTTGGGTGGCTTTTTTATTTTGATAGGGCTCTTAGATTAGGTGTGATTAGTTTAATTTATTTAATTGTATTTCAGTTAGGTACATTTATTTAATTGTAGTGTTAGTGTTAGGTGTTAGTGTAACTACGGTTAGGGTTTTATTTTTACAGGTAAATTTTTGTATTTATTTTAGCTAGGTAGTTATTAAATAGTTAATAACAATTTACTAACTATTGTACATAGTTAAAATAAATGCAAACTTGCCTGGTAAAATAAAAATAAACCCTAAGCTAGATACAATGTAACTATTAGTTATATTGTAGCTAGTTTAGGGTTTATTTTATAGGTAAAGTATTTAGTTTTTAAGTAGGAATTATTTAGGTAATAATTGTAGGTTTATTTAGATTTATTTTTAATTATATTTAAGTTAGGGGGTGTTAGGGGTTAGGGTTAGACATAGGTTTAGGGGGTTAATACATTTAGTATAGTGACGTTGGGGGCGGCAGATTAGGGGTTAATAAATGTATGATAAGTGGCGGCGATGTTTATATTTAAAGGGACACTGAACCCAAAATTTTTCTTTTGTGATTCAGATAGAGCATGAATTTTTAAGCAACTTTCTAATTTACTCCATTATCAAATTTTCTTCATTCTCTTGGTATCTTTATTTGAAGTGCAAGAATCTAAGTTTAGATGCCGGCCCATTTTGGTGAACAACCTGGGGTTGTCCTTGCTGATTGGTGGAAAAAATCCATCCACCAATCAAAAAGTGCTGGTCCAGAGTTCTTAAGCCAAAAAAGCTTAGATGGCTTATTTCAAATAAAGATAGCAAGAGAACGAAGAAAAATTGATAATAGGAGTAAATTAGAAAGTTGCTTAAAATTGCATGCTCTCTGAATCACGAAAGAAAAAAATTGGGTTCAGTGTCCCTTTAAGTTTATTATACTGATGAAGGTTTCTTTATTTTAAAGATCCTGTATCAGATAGTTTGTTAAAAATTCTCCTTATTTGGAAAAAAAAAGATGTTCTTTAAGGAAATATTTGTTATTTATATTTTTTAAGAGTCCTCCTATTAACTATCGGCTACATTACGAGTTTTTGGCGGTAATGGTGTGCGTGACTAACACACAGTTTTCCCTCACCGCTCACCTAAAGTAACGCTGCTATTACGTTTTTTTCTTTTAAAACCCGGCGTTAGCCGCAAAAAGGTGAGCGTAGAGCAGAATTTAGCTCCACATCTCGCCTCAATACCAGCGCTGCTTACAGTAGCGGTAAGCTGGCTAAACGTGCTCGTGCACGATTTCCCCATAGGAATTAATGGGGCAGTTTCGGCTGAAAAAAAACCTAACACCTGCAAAAAAGCAGCGTTCAGCTCCTAACGCAGCCCCATTGATTCCTATGGGGAAACACATTTATGTCTACACCTAACACCCTAACATGAACCCCGAGTCTAAACACCCCTAATCTTACACTTATTAACCCCTAATCTGACACCCCCGACATCTGCTTTATATTATTAACCCCTAATCTGCCGCTCCGAACACCGCCGCCACCTATATTATCCCTATGAACCCCTAATCTGCTGCCCCAACATCGCTGACACCTACATTTTATTTATTAACCCCTACTCTGCCACCCCCAATGTCGCCGCCACCACCTAACTACACTTATTAACTCCTAATCTGCCACCTCCGCCGCCAACATCGCCGCCACTATAATAGTTATTAACCCCTAAACCTAAGTCTAACCCTAACACCCCTTAACTTAAATATAATTTAAATAAATAGAAATAAAATTACTATTAACTAAATTATTCCTATTTAAAACTAAATACCTATAAAATAAACCCTAAGATAGCTACAATATAACTAATAATTACATTGTATCTATTTCTTTCATGTAATTAGCAAGAGTCCATGAGCTAGTGACGTATGGGATATACATTCCTACCAGGAGGGGCAAAGTTTCCCAAACCTCAAAATGCCTACAAATACACCCCTCACCACACCCACAAATCAGTTTTACAAACTTTGCCTCCTATGGAGGTGGTGAAGTAAGTTTGTGCTAGATTCTACGTTGATATGCGCTCCGCAGCAGGTTGGAGCCCGGTTTTCCTCTCAGCGTGCAGTGAATGTCAGAGGGATGTGAGGAGAGTATTGCCTATTTGAATTAAATGATCTCCTTCTACGGGGTCTATTTCATAGGTTCTCTGTTATCGGTCGTAGAGATTCATCTCTTACCTCCCTTTTCAGATCGACGATATACTCTTATATATATATATACCATTACCTCTGCTGATTTTCGTTTCAGTACTGGTTGGCTTTCTACAACATGTAGATGAGTGTCCTGGGGTAAGTAAGTCTTATTTTCTGTGACACTCTAAGCTATGGTTGGGCACTTTTTTATAAAGTTCTACAATATATGTATTCCAACATTTATTTGCCTTGACTCCAGGATGTTCAACATTCCTTATTTCAGACAGTCGGTTTCATATTTGGGGATAATGCATTTGATCAATCTTTTTTTTTTTTTCTCTTACCTTAAAATTTGACTTTTTCCCTGTGGGGCTGTTAGGCTCGCGGGGGCTGAAAATGCTTCATTTATTGCGTCATTCTTGGCGCGGACTTTTTTGGCGCAAAAATTTTTTCTGTTTCCGGTGTCATACGTGTCGCCGGAAGTTGCGTCATTTTTTGACGTTCTTTTTGCGCCAAAAGTGTCGGCGTTCCGGATGTGGCGTCATTTTTTGCGCCAAAAAGCATTTAGAGGCGCCAAATAATGTGGGCGTCTTATTTGGCGCTAAAAAAATATGGCGTCACTTTTGTCTCCACATTATTTAAGTCTCATTATTTATTGCTTCTGGTTGCTAGAGCTTGTGCATTTTTTCCCATTCCTGAAACTGTCATTAGGGAATTTGATTAATTTTTGCTTTATATGTTGTTTTTCTATTACATATTGCAAGATGTCCCACGTTGCAACATGAGTCAGAAGATACTTCTGGAAAATCGCTGCCTGGTGCTGGAGCTACCAAGCTGTGTATCTTGCTGTAAACTTTTGTAGCTGTTCCTCCAGCTGTTGTTTGTATTGAATGTCATGACAAACTTGTTAATGCAGATAATATTTACTTTAGTAGAAAGTTACTTACCTGTTGCGTTCCGTCAACATCTAATACTCAGAGTGTTCCTGATAACATAAGAGATTTTGTTTCTAAATCCATTAAGAAGGCTATGTCTGTTATTCCTCCTTCTAGTAAACATAAAAAGTCTTTTAAAACTTCTCATTGTTCAGATGAATTTTTAAATGAACATCATCATTCTGATTCTGATAGATTCTTCTGGTTCAGAGGATTCTGTCTCAGAGGTTGATGCTGATAAATCTTTCAAATTTATTTAAAATGGAATTTATTCGTTCTTTAGTCCTAATTGCATTAGAAATTGAGGATTCTGGTCCTCTTGATACTAAATCTAAACGTTTAGATAAGGTTTTTAATCTCCTGTAGTTATTCCAGAAGTTTTTTCCTGTTCCTTGTGTTATTTCTGAAGTAATTTTCCAGGGAATGGAATAATTTGGGTAATTCATTTACTCCTTCTAAACGTTTTACAGCAATTATATCCTGTGCCATCTGACAGATTAGAATTTTGGGACAAAATCCCTAAGGTTGATGGGGCTGTCTCTACTCTTGCTAAGCGTACTACTATTCCTACGGCAGATGGTACTTCCTTTAAGGATCCTTTAGATAGGAAAATTGAATCCTTTCTAAGAAAAGCTTATTTGTGTTCAGGTAATCTTCTTAGACCTGCTATATCTTTGGCGGATGTTGCTGCAGCTTCAACTTTTTGGTTGGAAGCTTTAGCGCAACAAGTAACAGATCATAATTCTCATAGCATTATTATTCTCCAACATGCTAATAATTTTATTTGTGATGCCATCTTTGATATCATTAGAGTTGATGTCAGGTATATGTCTCTAGCTATTTTAGCTAGAAGAGCTTTATGGCTTAAAACTTGGAATGCTGATATGTCTTCTAAGTCTACTCTGCTTTCCCTTTCTTTCCAGGGTAATAAATTATTTGGTTCTCAGTTGGATTCTATTATCTCAACTGTTACTGGAGGGAAAGGAACTTTTTTACCACAGGATAAAAAGGTCTAAAGGTAAATTCAGGTCTAATAATCTTTTCGTTCCTTTCGTCACAACAAGGAACAAAAGCCTGATCCTTCATCCTCAGGAGCGGTATCAGTTTGGAAACCATCTCCAGTCTGGAATAAATCCAAGCCTTTTAGAAAATCAAAGCCAGCTCCTAAATCCACATGAAGGTGCGGCCCTCATTCCAGCTCAGCTGGTAGGGGGCAGATTACGTTTTTTCAAAGAAATTTGGATCAATTCCGTTCACAATCTTTGGATTCAGAACATTGTTTCAGAAGGGTACAGAATTGGTTTCAAGATAAGACCTCCTGCAAAGAGATTTTTTTTTCCCCGTGTCCCAGTAAATCCAGCGAAGGGTCAAGCATTTCTGAAATGTGTTTCAGATCTAGAGTTGGCTTGGAGTAATTATGCCAGTTCCAGTTCTGGAACAGGGGCTGGGGTTTTATTCAAATCTCTTCATTGTACCAAAGAAGGAGAATTCCTTCAGACCAGTTCTGGATCTAAAAATATTGAATCGTTATGTAAGGATACCAACATTCAAAATGGTAACTGTAAGGACTATCCTGCCTTTTGTTCAGCAAGGGCATTATATGTCTACAATAGATTTACAGGATGCATATCTGCATATTCCGATTCATCCAGATCACTATCAGTTTCTGAGATTCTCTTTCCTAGACAAGCATTACCAGTTTGTGGCTCTGCCGTTTGGCCTAGCAACAGCTCCAAGAATTTTTACAAAGGTTCTCGGTGCCCTTCTGTCTGTAATCAGAGAACAGGGTATTGTGGTATTTCCTTATTTTGGACGATATCTTGGTACTTGCTCAGTCTTCACATTTAGCAGAATCTCATACGAATCGACTTGTGTTGTTTCTTCAAGATCATGGTTGGAGGATCAATTTACTAAAAAGTTCATTGATTCCTCAGACAAGGGTAACCTTTTTGGGTTTCCAGATAGATTCAGTGTCCATGACTCTATCTTTGACAGACAAGAGACGTCTAAAATTGATATCAGCTTGTCGAAACCTTCAGGTCTCAATCATTCCCTTCGGTAGCCTTATGCATGGAAATTCTAGGTCTTATGACTGCTGCATCGACGCGATCCCCTTTGCTCGTTTTCACATGCGACCTCTTCAGCTCTGTATGCTGAACCTATGGTGCAGGGATTACACAAAGATATCTCAATTAATATCTTTAAAACCGATTGTACGACACTCTCTGACGTGGTGGACAGATCACCATCGTTTAGTTCAGGGGGCTTCTTTTGTTCTTCCGACCTGGACTGTAATTTCAACAGATGCAAGTCTTACGGGTTGGGGAGCTGGGGGGGGGGTCTCTGACGGCACAAGGGGTTTGGGAATCTCAGGAGGTAAGATTACCGATCAATATTTTGGAACTCCGTACAATTTTCAGAGCTCTTCAGTCTTGGCCTCTTCTAAAGAGAGAATCGTTCATTTGTTTTCAGACAGACAATGTCACATCTGTGGCATACATCAATCATCAAGGAGGGACTCACAGTCCTCTAGCTATGAAAGAAGTATCTCGAATTCTGGTTTGGGCGGAATCCAGCTCCTGTCTAATCTCTGCGGTTCATATCCCAGGTATAGACAATTGGGAAGCGGATTATCTCAGTCGCCAAACGTTGCATCCGGGCGAATGGTCTTCACCCAGAGGTATTTCTTCAGATTGTTCAAATGTGGGGAGTTCCAGAAATAGATCTGATGGCCTCTCATCTACACAAGAAACTTCCCAGGTATCTGTCCAGATCCAGGGATCCTCAAGCGGAAGCAGTGGATGCATTATCACTTCCTTGGAAGTATCATCCTGCCTATATCTTTCCGCCTCTAGTTCTTCTTCCTAGAGTGATCTCCAAGATTCTGAAGGAATGCTCGTTGTTCTGCTGGTAGCTCCAGCATGGCCTCACAGGTTTTGGTATGCGGATCTTGTCCGGATGGCTTCTTGCCAACCGTGGACTCTTCCGTTAAGACCAGACCTTCTGTCGCAAGGTCCTTTTTTCCATCAGGATCTCAAATCCTTAAATTTAAAGGTATGGAGATTGAACGCTTGATTCTTAGTCAAAGAGGTTTCTCTGACTCTGTGATTAATACTATGTTACAGGCTCGTAAATCTGTATCTAGGGAGATATATTATAGAGTCTGGAAGACTTATATTTCTTGGTGTCTTTCTCATCATTTTTCCTGGCATTCTTTTAGAATTCCGAGAATTTTACAGTTTCTTCAGGATGGTTTGGATAAAGGTTTGTCTGCAAGTTCCTTGAAAGGACAAATCTCTGCTCTTTCTGTTCTTTTTCACAGAAAGATTGCTAATCTTCCTGATATTCATTGTTTTGTACAAGCTTTGGTTCGTATTAAAACCTGTTATTAAGTCAATTTCTCCTCCTTGGAGTTTGAATTTGGTTCTGGGGGCTCTGCAAGCTCCTCCGTTTGAACCTATGCATTCATTGACATTAAATTACTTTCTTGGAAAGTTTTGTTCCTTTTGGCCATCTCTTCTGCCAGAAGAGTTTCTGAATTATCTGCTCTTTCTTGTGAATCTCCTTTTCTGATTTTTCACCAGGATAAGGCGGTGTTGCGAACTTCTTTTGAATTTTTACCTAAGGTTGTGAATTCCAACAACATTAGTAGAGAAATTGTGGTTCCTTCATTATGTCCTAATCCTAAGAATTCTAAGGAGAAATCATTGCATTCTTTGTATGTTGTTAGAGCTTTGAAATATTATGTTGAAGCTACTAAGACTTTCCGAAAGACTTCTAGTCTTTTTGTTATCTTTTTCCGGTTCTAGGAAAGGTCAGAAGGCCTCTGCCATTTCTTTGGCATCTTGGTTGAAATCTTTAATTCATCATGCTTATGTCGAGTCGGGTAAAACTCCGCCTCAAAGGATTACAGCTCATTCTTCTAGGTCAGTTTCTACTTCCTGGGCGTTTAGGAATGAAGCTTCGGTTGATCAGATTTGCAAAGCAGCAACTTGGTCTTCTTTGCATACTTTTACTAAATTCTACCATTTTGATGTATTTTCTTCTTCTGAAGCTGTTTTTTGGTAGAAAAGTACTTCAGGCAGCTGTTTCAGTTTGAATCTTCTGCTTATATTTTCAGTTTTTTTTCATTATAAAATTTAAATTATTTTGGGTGTGGATTATTTTTCAGCGGAATTGGCTGTCTTTATTTTATCCCTCCCTCTCTAGTGACTCTTGCTTGGAAAGATCCACATCTTGGGTAATCATTATCCCATACGTCACTAGCTCATGGACTCTTGCTAATTACATGAAAGAAAACATAATTTATGTAAGAACTTACCTGATAAATTCATTTCTTTCATATTAGCAAGAGTCCATGAGGCCCCACCCTTTTTTGTGTTGGTTATGATTTTTTTTGTATAAAGCACAATTATTCCAATTCCTTATTTTTTATGCTTTCGCACTTTTTTCTTATCACCCCACTTCTTGGCTATTCGTTAAACTGATTTGTGGGTGTGGTGAGGGGTGTATTTGTAGGCATTTTGAGGTTTGGGAAACTTTGCCCCTCCTGGTAGGAATGTATATCCCATACGTCACTAGCTCATGGACTCTTGCTAATATGAAAGAAATGAATTTATCAGGTAAGTTCTTACATAAATTATGTTTTTATGATTTATTTTTTATTTTACAGGCAAGTTTGTATTTATTTTAACTAGGTAGAATAGTTATTAAATAGTTATTAACCTCTTAAGGACATATGACGGAATTTTTCCGTCATAAAACAATTGAGCAAACTGAAAGCTGTGTCCTTAAAGGGTTAACTATTTAATAGCTACCTAGCTAAAATAAAGACAAATTTACCTGTAAAATAAACCCTAACCTAAGTTACAATTACACCTAACACTACACTATAAATTAAATACCTAAACTAGCTACAATTAATTACAATTAAATAAACTAAAGTACGAAGAAAACAAACACTAAATGACAGAAAATAATAAAATAATTTTAAAAAAATTAAATGAATTACACCTTATCTAATCCCCCTAATAAAATAAAAAAAGCCCCCCAAATAATAAAAATCCCTACTCTGTACTAAATTACAAATAGCCCTTATAAGGGCCTTTTGCGGGGCATTGCCCCAAAGTAATCAGCTTTATTACCTGTAAAAAAAAAAGTACAATACCCCCCCAACATTACAACCCACCACCCACACACCCAACCCTACGCTAACACCTACCCAATCCCCCCCTTAATAAAACCTAACACTACCCCCTTGAAGATCACCCTACCATGAGACTTCTTCACCCAGCCGGGCAGAAGTGGTCCTCCGGAGGGGCAGAAGTCTTCATCCGATCCGGGCAGAAGAGGACCTCCAGAGGGGCAGAAGTCTTCATCCGATCCGGGCAGAAGAGGACCTCCAGAGAGGCAGAAGTCTTCATCCAGGCGGCATCTTCTATCTTCATCCATCCGGAGCGGAGCAGGTCCATCTTCAAGCCATCCGACGTGGAGCATCCTCTTCCATCCGACGACTAACACTAAATGACGGTACCTTTAAGTGACGTCATCCAAGATGGCGTCCCTTCAATTCCGATTGGCTGATAGAATTCTATCAGCCAATCGGAATTAAGGTAGAAAAAATCCTTTTGGCTGATCCAATCAGCCAATAGGATTGAGCTCGCATTCTATTGGCTGTTCCAATCAGCCAATAGAATGCGAGCTCAATCCTATTGGCTGATTGGATCAGCCAATAGGATTTTTTTTCTACCTTAATTCCGATTGGCTGATAGAATTCTATCAGCCAATCAGAATTGAAGGGATGCCATCTGAATGACGTCACTTAAAGGTACCGTCATTTAGTGTTAGTTGTCGGATGGAGAAAGATGCTCCGCGTCGGATTGCTTGAAGATGGACCCTCCGGATGGATGATAGAAGATGCCGTCTGGATGAAGACTTCTGCCGTCTGGAGGACCACTTCTGCCCAGATAGGATGAAGACTTCGGACAGTCTGGAGGACCACTTCTGCCCGGTTGGCTGAAGACGTCTCAAGGTAGGGGTGATCTGAAAGGGGGTAGTGTTAGGTTTTATTAAGGGGGGGATTGGGTGGGTTTTAGAGTAGGGTTGGGTGTGTGGGTGGTGGGTTGTAATGTTGGGGGGGTATTGTGTTTTTTTTTTTTTTTTTACAGATAATAGAACTGATTACTTTGGGTCAATGCCCACAGAAGACCCCTTTTAACCCCTTGAGTGCTAACGACGGCTCTGAGCCGTCGCAGAGTTTCTCACTCAGGTGCTAATGACGGCTCAGAGCCGTCACTAGCACTCGCCCACCTTGAGGGAGATCTGGGGGCTTCCACCCGCTCCTACCCCGCGATCATGCCTGTAGAGTGACAGGCATCGCCGGGGCTTTCCGTTTTGCGTGGTGACGTCACTTTATTTAAAAATGACAATTGACAATATAGGGAAAGGGGCATGCTGCTTAGAAGCCTGTATCTCAGGCATCTAAGCAGCTACAGACCCCCAAGACGCCTAACCTTTCCAATGGTATAAGTCGGGGATCTGAAAAGAAAAAGTTTAAAAAAAAAAATTTAAAAAAATTTAAAATTAAAAACCCTTAAAATGTGCTTAGCACTCAAAAGGGTTAAAGGCTATTTGTAATTTAGTATAGGGTAGGGATTTTTATTTTGGGGTGCTTTTTTATTTTATTAGGGGGATTAGATTAGGTGTAATTAGTTTAATTTTTTAAAAATTTTATTTTCTGTAATTTAGTGTTTGGTTTTTTTTCGTACTTTAGTTTATTTAATTTAATTGTAATTAATTGTAGTTAAGGTAGTTAATTTAATTATAGTGTAGTGTTAGGTGTAATTGTAACTTAGCTTAGGGTTTATTTTACAGGTAAATTTGTAATTATTTTAACTAGGACGTTATTAAATAGTTAATAACTATTTAATAACTATTGTACCTAGTTAAAATAAATACAAACTTGCCTGTAAAATAAAAATAAACCCTAAGCTAGCTACAATATAACTATTAGTTATATTGTAGCTATCTTAGGGTTTATTTTATAGGTAAGTATTTAGTTTTAAATAGGAATAATTTATTTAATTGTAGTAATTTTATTTCTATTTATTTAAATTATATTTAAGTTACGGGGGTGTTAGGGTTAGATTTAGATTTTGGGGTTAATAAATTTAATATAGTTGCGGCGACGTTGGGGGCGGCAGATTAGGGGTTAATATATTTATTAAAATGGCGGCGATGTCCGGTCGGCAGATTAGGGGTTAAAAAATGTATTTAAGTGTTTGCGATGTGGAGGGGGTCTCTGTTTAGGGGTTAATAGGTAGTTTATGGGTGTTGGTGTACTTTTTAGCACTTTAGTTAACAGTTTTATATTACGGCATTAGCCCATAAAACTCTTAACTACTGACTTTTAAATGCGGTAGGAGTCTTGACAGGAGTGGCTGTACCGCTCACTTTTTCCAAGATGCGTAATACCGGCGTTAGGCATATCCCATTAAAAAGATAGGATATGCAATTGACGTAAGTGGATTTGCGGTATGCTCGAGTCGCGGAAAAAAAGTGAGAGGTACACCTGTACCTGCCAGACTCGTAATACCAGCGGGCATTAAAAATCAACGTTGGGACCTCTCAACGCTGCTTTTTAAGGCTAACGCAAGACTAGTAATCTAGGCGTATGTTATTAATCCTTTTCAAAACTGGATTTTACATTTTTTTTGCTCTTGAGGTTTTTTTCCTATACAATATACTATTTGTATTATATTCTAGAGAATGTTTATCCTGATTCCATTTTGGGACTATACTGCTATTTCTATCGAGATTGGTACTTATTTTCAGGTTTCATTAGAATTTTTGAATATAACCTTGGTAGAGCATATTCATGTACGGTTTATATTTTAGCTCAGCTTTATCTGTGGCTGACATTAACTGTTCAACAAAGGTTGAGAAAACGGCAGTTATATACTTGGGAATCTCAAACTGCTTATACTCTGTTTATTTACTTTAGATGTATTCATTTAATTATGTTTACTATATCTATTATGATTTCGAATATATTTTTTATCTCTATTTTGATAGGATAATTTGTTTGATTTCTAATATATTTTTTATCTCTATTTTGATAGGATAATTTGTTTGATTTCTATTTTCTCCACTATTTTTGGAGGTCTAGAATTTCTTTTCTGCCCTACTTTTATTCTGGTGATGTAGTTTAGTTGGTGAATGTCCTGACTACAAATGTTCTAGATCCAAGGGTCTCAGATTCATATTCCGGCAGGGTTATTACAGCCCTTTGGCCTTTTGAGGTCAATTTATTGTATACTATTTATTTGGGTAATAACTGTTTTTTTTTCAGCTGCTAATTTGGCTAATTCGGAGTGTAAGCACTGAAAAGCATTTTTTGTATCATTTTGGGAGAAAAACGCTATATATTTGCTAGTTATTAGACTGCATGAAGGTGCGGTTCTCTATCCAGCCCTTCTGGTGAGGGGCAGCTAAAATTGTTTTTGGATCAGTCCAAAATCTATATTCTTAGGGTTTGAATAGATTTTCAGAATGAGACCTTCTATGGGAAGAATCTTTCTTTCTCAGTACACTCTGAATTCTTTTCAGGAGTGATTATGCCAGTTCTTTTTGCAGGAACAGGGTTTGGGTTTCTATTCAATTATATTGTTTGTCTCAAAGATAAAGTGTTTATTCAGTCCATTTTTGGATCTGATGACTTTTTTATATTGTTTTGTTAGAGTTTCAACTTTTATGTTGGCGATTTATAAGGAATATTATGCCTTTTTTGTTAAGGTAATTTCATGTCCACTCCATTTTTCAGGATGTTTATCCTCCTATTTTATTTTCATTCAGACCACTTGTGGATTCTGAGATTTTTCTTTTTTAAATAAGCTTTACCAATTTGTCGCTTATCCATTTGGTCTAGTGACAGCTTAATGAACCTTTTCATAGGTTCTTGGTGCCCTTTCTGTTCTCAGACAGTAAGGTATGGTGGTGCTTCCTTATTTGGATGGTATCTTGGTATTAGCTTAAACTTTTCTTTTATTAAAGTAGGACAGATAGCTCAGCATACTAATGCACTGTGACTGAGCTCTGTAGCAACTTGAGGGTTGCAGATTAGATTCCTGGTGAGGTCCATTAAGCCTTTCATCCTTCCGAGGTCTATTTTAATGAGCAGCGTTTTAAGTCCCTTACGGGTAATTAGACAAGTTTACAAATACCTAATAGATACATATGAAAGAGTAGTATTCATATATATGGATCTTTCTTTCTTTCATGTAATTAGCAAGAGTCCATGAGCTAGTGACGTATGGGATATACATTCCTACCAGGAGGGGCAAAGTTTCCCAAACCTCAAAATGCCTATAAATACACCCCTCACCACACCCACAATTCAGTTTTTACAAACTTTGCCTCCGATGGAGGTGGTGAAGTAAGTTTGTGCTAGATTCTACGTTGATATGCGCTCCGCAGCAAGTTGGAGCCCGGTTTTCCTCTCAGCGTGCAGTGAATGTCAGAGGGATGTGAGAAGAGTATTGCCTATTTGAATGCAGTGATCTCCTTCTACGGGGTCTATTTCATAGGTTCTCTGTTATCGGTCGTAGAGATTCATCTCTTACCTCCCTTTTCAGATCGACGATATACTCTTATATATACCATTACCTCTGCTGATTCTCGTTTCAGTACTGGTTTGGCTATCTGCTATATGTAGATGAGTGTCCTGGGGTAAGTAAGTCTTATTTTCTGTGACACTCCAAGCTATGGTTGGGCACTTTGTTTATAAAGTTCTAAATATATGTATTCAAACATTTATTTGCCTTGACTCAGAATGTTCAACTTTCCTTATTTTCAGACAGTCAGTTTCATATTTGGGATAATGCATTTTTTGATTTATTCATTTTTTCTTACCTTCAAAAAATTTGACTCTTCCCGGTGGGCTATTAGGCTCGCGGGGGCTGAAAATGCCTCATTTTATTACGTCATTTTTGGCGCGGACTTTTTTGGCGCAAAATTCTATTTCCGTTTCCGGCGTCATACGTGTCGCCGGAAGTTACGTCATTTTTTGACGTTATTTCGCGCCAAAAATGTCGGCGTTCCGGATATGGCGTTATTTTGGCGCCAAAAGCATTTAGGCGCCAAATAATATGGGCGTCGCTTTAGTCTCAATTATTTAAGTCTCATTTTTTATTGCTTCTGGTTGCTAGACTAGAGGCTTGTTCTTGGCATTTTTTTCCCATTCCTGAAACTGTCATTTAAGGAATTTGATCAATTTTGCTTTATATATATGTTGTTTTTTCTCTTACATATTGCAAGATGTCTCACGTTGCATCTGAGTCAGAAGATACTACAGGAAAATCGCTGTCAAGTGCTGAATCTACCAAAGATAAGTGCATCTGCTGTAAACTTTTGGTAGCCATTTCTCCAGCTGTTTGTATTGATTGTCATGACAAACTTGTTAAAGCAGATAATATTTCCTTTAGTAAAGTACCATTGCCTGTTGCAGTTCCTTCAACATCTAAGGTGCAGAATGTTCCTGATAATATAAGAGATTTTGTTTCTGAATCCATAAAGAAGGCTATGTCTGTTATTTCTCCTTCTAGTAAACGTAAAAAATCTTTTAAAACTTCTCTCCCTACAGATGAATTTTTAAATGAACATCATCATTCTGATTCTGATGACTCCTCTGTTTCAGAGGATTCTGTCTCTGAGGTTGATGCTGATAAATCTTCATATTTATTTAAAATGGAATATATTCGTTCTTTACTTAAAGAAGTACTAATTGCTTTAGAAATAGAGGATTCTGGTCCTCCTGATACTAATTCTAAACGTTTGGATAAGGTATTTAAAGCTCCTGTGGTTATTCCAAAAGTTTTTCCTGTTCCTAATGCTATTTCTGCAGTAATTTCCAAAGAATGGGATAAATTGGGTAATTCATTTACTCCTTCTAAACGTTTTAAGCATTTATATCCTGTGCCGTCTGACAGATTGGAATTTTGGGACAAAATCCCTAAAGTTGATGGGGCTATTTCTACCCTTGCTAAACGTACTACTATTCCTACGTCAGATGGTACTTCGTTTAAGGATCCTCTAGATAGGAAAATTGAGTCCTTTCTAAGAAAAGCTTATCTGTGTTCAGGTAATCTTCTTAGACCTGCTATATCTTTGGCTGATGTTGCTGCAGCTTCAACTTTTTGGTTGGAAACTTTGGCGCAACAAGTAACACATCGTGATTCTCATGATATTATTATTCTTCTACAGCATGCTAATAATTTTATCTGTGATGCCATTTTTGATATTATCAGAGTTGATGTCAGGTTTATGTCTCTAGCTATTTTAGCTAGAAGAGCTTTATGGCTTAAAACTTGGAATGCTGATATGGCTTCTAAATCAACTTTACTTTCTATTTCTTTCCAGGGTAACAAATTATTTGGTTCTCAGTTGGATTCCATCATTTCAACTGTTACTGGTGGGAAAGGAACTTTTTTACCACAGGATAAAAAATCTAAAGGTAAAAGTAGGGCTAATAATCGTTTTCGTTCCTTTCGTTTCAACAAAGAACAAAAGCCTGATCCTTCATCCTCAGGAGCAGTTTCAGTTTGGAAACCATCTCCAGTCTGGAATAAATCCAAGCCAGCTAGAAAGGCAAAGCCTGCTTCTAAGTCCACATGAAGGTGCGGCCCTCATTCCAGCTCAGCTGGTAGGGGGCAGGTTACGTTTTTTCAAAGAAATTTGGATCAATTCTGTTCACAATCTTTGGATTCAGAACATTGTTTCGGAAGGGTACAGGATTGGTTTCAAGATGAGACCTCCTGCAAAGAGATTTTTTCTTTCCCGTGTCCCAGTAAATCCAGTAAAAGCTCAAGCATTTCTGAAATGTGTTTCAGATCTAGAGTTGACTGGAGTAATTATGCCAGTTCCAGTTCTGGAACAGGGGATGGGGTTTTATTCAAATCTCTTCATTGTACCAAAGAAGGAGAACTCCTTCAGACCAGTTCTGGATCTAAAAATATTGAATCGTTATGTACGAATACCAACGTTCAAAATGGTAACTGTAAGGACTATCTTGCCTTTTGTTCAGCAAGGGAATTATATGTCCACAATAGATTTACAGGATGCATATCTGCATATTCCGATTCATCCAGATCATTATCAGTTCCTGAGATTCTCTTTTCTGGACAAGCATTACCAGTTTGTGGCTCTGCCGTTTGGCCTAGCTACAGCTCCAAGAATTTTTACAAAGGTTCTCGGTGCCCTTCTGTCTGTAATCAGAGAACAGGGTATTGTGGTATTTCCTTATTTGGACGATATCTTGGTACTTGCTCAGTCTTTACATTTAGCAGAATCTCATACGAATCGACTTGTGTTGTTTCTTCAAGATCATGGTTGGAGGATCAATTTACCAAAAAGTTCTTTGATTCCTCAGACAAGGGTAACCTTTCTGGGTTTCCAGATGGATTCAGTGTCCATGACTCTGTCTTTAACAGACAAGAGACGTCTAAAATTGATTGCAGCTTGTCGAAACCTTCAGTCACAATCATTCCCTTCGGTAGCCTTATGCATGGAAATTCTAGGTCTTATGACTGCTGCATCGGACGCGATCCCCTTTGCTCGTTTTCACATGCGACCTCTTCAGCTCTGTATGCTGAAGCAATGGTGCAAGGATTACACGAAGATATCTCAAACAATATCTTTAAAACCGATTGTTCGACACTCTCTAACATGGTGGACAGATCACCATCGTTTAATTCAGGGGGCTTCTTTTGTGCTTCCGACCTGGACTGTAATTTCAACAGATGCAAGTCTCTCGGGTTGGGGAGCTGTGTGGGGATCTCTGACAGCACAAGGAGTTTGGGAATCTCAGGAGGTGAGATTTCCAATCAATATTTTGGAACTCCGTGCAATTTTCAGAGCTCTTCAGTTTTGGCCTCTTCTGAAGAGAGAATCGTTCATTTGTTTTCAGACAGACAATATCACAACTGTGGCATACATCAATCATCAAGGAGGGACTCACAGTCCTCTGGCTATGAAAGAAGTATCTCGAATTTTGGTTTGGGCGGAATCCAGCTCCTGTCTAATCTCTGCGGTTCATATCCCAGGTATAGACAATTGGGAAGCGGATTATCTCAGTCGCCAAACGTTGCATCCGGGAGAATGGTCTCTTCACCCAGAGGTATTTCTTCAGATTGTTCAAATGTGGGAACTTCCAGAAATAGATCTGATGGCGTCCCATCTAAACAAGAAACTTCCCAGGTATCTGTCCAGATCCCGGGATCCTCAGGCGGAGGCAGTGGATGCATTATCACTTCCTTGGAAGTATCATCCTGCCTATATCTTTCCACCTCTAGTTCTTCTTCCAAGAGTAATCTCCAAGATTCTGAAGGAATGCTCGTTTGTTCTGCTGGTAGCTCCGGCATGGCCTCACAGGTTTTGGTATGCGGATCTTGTCCGGATGGCCTCTTGCCAACCGTGGACTCTTCCGTTAAGACCAGACCTTCTGTCACAAGGTCCCTTTTTCCATCAGGATCTGAAATCCTTAAATTTAAAGGTATGGAGATTGAACGCTTGATTCTTGGTCAAAGAGGTTTCTCTGACTCTGTCATTAATACTATGTTACAGGCTCGTAAATCTGTATCTCGAGAGATATATTATAGAGTCTGGAAGACTTATATTTCTTGGTGTCTTTCTCATCATTTTTCTTGGCATTCTTTTAGAATACCGAGAATTTTACAGTTTCTTCAGGATGGTTTAGATAAGGGTTTGTCCGCAAGTTCTTTGAAAGGACAAATCTCTGCTCTTTCAGTTCTTTTTCATAGAAAGATTGCTATTCTTCCTGATATTCATTGTTTTGTACAAGCTTTGGTACGTATAAAACCTGTCATTAAGTCAATTTCTCCTCCTTGGAGTTTGAATTTGGTTCTGGGAGCTCTTCAAGCTTCTCCGTTTGAACCTATGCATTCATTGGACATTAAATTACTTTCTTGGAAAGTTTTGTTCCTTTTGGCCATCTCTTCTGCCAGAAGAGTTTCTGAATTATCTGCTCTTTCTTGTGAGTCTCCTTTTCTGATTTTTCATCAGGATAAGGCGGTGTTGCGAACTTCTTTTGAATTTTTACCTAAAGTTGTGAATTCCAACAACATTAGTAGGGAAATTGTGGTTCCTTCATTATGTCCTAATCCTAAGAATTCTAAGGAGAAATCGTTGCATTCTTTGGATGTTGTTAGAGCTTTGAAATATTATGTTGAAGCTACGAAATCTTTCCGTAAGACTTCTAGTCTATTTGTTATCTTTTCCGGTTCTAGAAAAGGCCAGAAAGCTTCTGCCATTTCTTTGGCATCTTGGTTGAAATCTTTAATTCATCTTGCCTATGTTGAGTCGGGTAAAACTCCACCTCATAGGATTACAGCTCATTCTACTAGGTCAGTTTCTACTTCCTGGGCGTTTAGGAATGAAGCTTCGGTTGACCAGATCTGCAAAGCAGCAACTTGGTCCTCTTTGCATACTTTTACTAAATTCTACCATTTTGATGTATTTTCTTCTTCTGAAGCAGTTTTTGGTAGAAAAGTACTTCAGGCAGCGGTTTCAGTTTGAATCTTCTGCTTATGTTTTTCGTTAAACTTTATTTTGGGTGTGGATTTTTTTTCAGCAGGAATTGGCTGTCTTTATTTTATCCCTCCCTCTCTAGTGACTCTTGTGTGGAAAGATCCACATCTTGGGTAGTCATTATCCCATACGTCACTAGCTCATGGACTCTTGCTAATTACATGAAAGAAAACATAATTTATGTAAGAACTTACCTGATAAATTCATTTCTTTCATATTAGCAAGAGTCCATGAGGCCCGCCCTTTTTTTGTGGTGGTTATGATTTTGTATAAAGCACAATTATTCCAATTCCTTATTTTATATGCTTTCGCACTTTTTATCACCCCACTTCTTGGCTATTCGTTAAACTGAATTATGGGTGTGGTGAGGGGTGTATTTATAGGCATTTTGAGGTTTGGGAAACTTTGCCCCTCCTGGTAGGAATGTATATCCCATACGTCACTAGCTCATGGACTCTTGCTAATATGAAAGAAATGAATTTATCAGGTAAGTTCTTACATAAATTATGTTTTTTTGGAATCTCTCATAATTCTACCAAGTTTTGTTTCTTCAAAACATAGAGGATTTAATTTACTGATTCCTCAGACAAGGGTCACTTCTTTTTGGGTTTTTATATGGATTCTGTGTTCATGTCTTTGTCTTTATAGGACGAAAGTCAACTGTAATTGGCATTAGCCTGTTTAACTTAGTCTGGAACATTTCTTTCAGTGGCTATGTGCATGAAAGTCTTAGGTCTCATAACTGCTACATCGGGTGAGGTTCCCTTTGCTCGTTTTTCATCTGAGATCTCTTTTTGCTTTGCATACTGAATCTATGATACAGGGATTGTTTTCAGATATCAGTTGATATTCTTAAATCCTAACACTCTACTCTCTCTGTTTTTGATTTGTTTAAATTCAGGGGGCCTCCTTTTGTTCATCCTTCCTGGACTGTATTCTTAATGGATGCAAGTCTTGCAGGTTGGGGAGCTGTCTGAGGGTCTTTGATAGCACAAGGGGGTTTGGAAACTTCAAGAGGTGAGGTTTCCAATCGATATTTTGAACTCCGTGCTATTTTCAGAGCTTTCAGGCTTGGCTTCTTTTAGGAGAGCTTTTTTCTTTCAGACAGGCAATATCACAATTGTGGCATATATCAATCATTAAATATGGACTTGTAGTTCCTTAGCAATTAAGAAGTATCTTGAATACGTTCTTAGGTGGCTTTCATCTCCTATCTAATCTTTACGATTTATATCTCCAGTTTAGACATTTGGGAGATGGATTATATCAACCGTCAGTCTTTACATCTGGGAGAGTGGTATCTCTATACAGATGTGTTCTCTCAATTTCCCAGGTACCTTTTCAGGTCTAGGGATCCTCAGGTGGAAATGGTGGATAGATTAACAGTGTCTTGGTTTTTGCAACCGGGCTACATCCTTCCGCCTCTGGTTTTTTTCTTCCAAAGGTGTTCTTCAAGATCGTATTGGAATAGTCTCATATGTTTCTGATAGCATCAGCATGGCCTCTCAGGTTTGGTATGTGGATCTTGTTCGGATGTCCAGTTGCCATCCTTGGCCACTTTTTCTTTGGCTAGCCCTCTTGTTTTAGGGGGTATTTTTCCATCGGGATTTCAAATTATTAATTTGAAGGTATGGAAATTTAGTGTTTAGTCATAGATGTTTCTCTGACTCAGTTTTTTATTACTATGGTGCAGGCTTATAAGTCTGTTTTAAAGAACATTTATTATAAGGTTTGGTAAATCTATATTTCTTCTATAAGATACGAGTCCACGGATTCATCCTTTACTTGTGGGATATTATCCTCCTGTTAACAGGAAGTGGCAAAGAGCAACACAGCAGAGCTGTCTATATAGCTCCTCCCTTGACTCCACCCCCCATTCTCTTTGCCTACACTAATAGGAAGGGTAACGTGAAAGAGGTGATAAAATGTTAGTTTTTATTTTCTTCAAGCAAGACTTTTTTTTTTTTTATTTTAAATGGTACCGGTGAGTGCTATTTTTTCCCAGGCAGCAGATGGAATGAAGATTTCTGCCTGGAGACTGATGATCTTAGCAGTTTTTACTAAGATCCAGAGTAGTTCCCACAGAATGGCTGAGGAGTGCTTAAACTTCAGTGTGAGGAACGTTTTTCATGCTACAAGCATTGAGGTATGTTTAGTAATTTTTTTCTGGAGAGACTGTTATTTCAGAATTGGCTGACAGTATCCTCATGAGGGAAAGGGTAAGCAGTAATCCTAATGTATAGAGAGGGGTGTTACTGGACCTGTATGTTGGGCTGTTAAAAATGGTTGACACTGATGACATGTTTGTGGGCAAACAATTCTATGTTGGGAGGTTAAATAATGTTTTTTGTGGCAAACGTTTTCAAATTATTTTGGCAATGGAGGGTACACATGGCTTCATTTAGATGGGTATATGAACCCACATGGCTAGTTTTTTTTAGACCGCTCTGGTGCGGTTATTGTTTAAGGCTGTGAGACATCAAGTTAGATGGGCGGGGCCTATTTTCGCGCCTCAGTTGCGCAGTTGTATTCCCCATGCAAGCAGCAAACTTCAGCTCTGGTGGGCCTTTAAGGAAAGTTTGGGCCTAATCGAAGGGTTAATCCGATTTTGCAGACCCCTGAGGGCAGGTAGGCGCCATAGCAGGGCTGTGGCGAGGTGCAGGGGGTGTTTTTGTTTAACTATAACGTTTTTGGTATAACGTTTTTTGTTCTTAAGGGTTAAGTATTCCTTTTCTTGTGGGGCAATCTTAGCTGACAATTTGGGATACATTTATCATAAAATTGAGATTATTTTATCGTTTTAAAGCAGTTTTGGAAAAATTGTATGCTTTTTTTTTTCTCTTAAAGGCGCAGTACCGTTTTTTTCAGATTGTGTTTTTTTTCACAAAATTAGTGTTTTCAAGCCTGTTTGTGGTCATTACTAGCCTGTTTTAACATGTCTGACATTGAGGAAAGCCAATGTTCCATGTGTTTCGAAGCCATTGTGGAACCCCCACTTCAAATGTGTCCCTCGTACTGAAAGGGCCTTACATTGCAAAGAACATATTTTAGCTGATAAAAGTATGTCTCAGGACGATTCTCAGTCAGAATAGAATCAGGTTATGCCACCCACTTCTCCCCAAGTGTCACAACCTTTTAACGCCCGCCCAAGTGACGCCAAGTACTTCTAGTGCGTCTAATTCTTTCACCCTGCAAGATATGGCTGCAGTTATGTCTACTACCCTTACAGAGGTATTATCTAAACTGCCAGGTTTACATGGTAAGCGCAGTAGGTCAGGTATTAGAGTAAATGCTGAGCCCTCTGCTTTATTGCCCATCTCCGATGTATCCTCACAGTGTTCTGATTTGGGGGTGGGGGAATTGCTGTCTGAGGGAGAGCTTTCTGATTCAGGAAAGATGTTCCCTCAAACAGACTCGGATGTGATGACCTTTAAATTTAAGCTTGAACACCTCCGCTTGTTACTCAGGGAGGTCTTAGCGACGCTGGATGATTGTGAAACTATTGTCATCCTGCCAGAGAAACTGTGTGAAATGGATAAATATCTAGAGGTCCCTACTTACACTAATGTTTTTCCAGTCCCTAGAAGAATTTCGGACATTGTTGCTAAGGAATGGGATAGACAAGGCATTCAGTTCTCTCCCCCCCTCCTACTTTTAAGAAAATGTTTCCCATATCTGACACCATTCGGGATTTGTGGCAGATGGTCCCTAAGGTGGAGGGAGCTATTTCTACCCTGGTTAAGCGTACAACTATACCTATTGAGGACAGTTGTGCTTTCAAAGATCCTATGGATAAAAAAATAGAAGGGCTTCTAAAGAAGTTGTTTATTCATCAGGGTTTTCTTCTGCAACCTATAGCGTGCATTGTTCCAGTAACTACTGCAGCAGCTTTTTGGTTTGAGGCTATTAGATGATATTTTGGATAGAATTAATGCTCTCAAGCTAGCTAATTCTTTTATTACAGATGCCGCTTTCCAAATAGCTAAATTAGCTGCAAAGAATGCAGGCTTTGCCATTTTAGCACGTAGAGCGTTATGGCTAAAGTCATGGTCTGCTGATGTGTCATCTAAATGCAAGCTTTTAGCTATTCCCTTTAAGGGTAAGACCCTATTCTGGCCTGAACTAAAGGAGATAATTTCTGACATTACTGGAGGTAAAGGTCATTCCTCAGGACAAGACGGTTAAAATGAGGACCAAACAGAATAATTTTCGTTCCTTTCAAAACTTTAAAGGCGGTCCCTCTACCTCCTCATCCGCCTCCAAGCAGGAGGGGAACTTTACCTTTATTCCAGGTCTGGTTAGGTCTCCAGACTGACTTGGATTGAGCAAACAGGCCAAGAAGCCTGCTGCTGCTACCAAGACAGCATGAAGGGGCAGCCCCCGATCCGGGACCGGATCTAGTGGGGCGCAGACTTTCTCTCTTTGCTCAGGCTTGGGCAAGAGACGTTCAGGATTCTGGGGCATTAGAAATTGTGACCCAGGGGGTATTGTCTAGAATTCAGATTCTCTCCCAAGGGGGAGATTTCATCTTTCACGTTTGTCTGTAAACCAGACAAAAAGAGAGGTGTTCTTACACTGTGTAGAAGACCTATATACCATGGGTGTAATCTGCCCAGTTCCAAAATTAGAACAAGGGCAGGGGTTTTACTCCAATCTGTTCGTGGTTCCCAAAAAAGAGGGAACCTTCAGACCGATTTTAGATCTCAAAACTCTAAACAAATTTCTCAGTCCCATCGTTCAAGATGGAGACCATACGAACAATTTTACCAATGATCCAGGAGGGTCAATATATGACCACCGTGGATTTGAAGGATGCGTATCTTCACATTCCTATCCACAAAGATCATCACCAGTTCCTCAGGTTCGCCTTCCTGGACAAACATTACTAATTTGTGGCCCTTCCTTTCGGGTTGGCCACAGCTCCCAGAATTTTCATAAAGGTGCTAGGGTCCCTTCTGGCAGTTCTAAGGCCGCGGGGCATAGCAGTGGCGACCTATCTGGACGATATTTTGATTCAGGCATCAACTTACCATCTAGCCAAATCTTACACGGACATCGTGTTGGCTTTTCTAAGAACTCAAGGGTGGAAGGTGAACATAAAAAAAGAATTCACTTGTTCCTCTGACAAGAGTTCCATTCCTAGGAACTCTGATAGACTCGGTAGACATGAAGATTTTTCTGACGGAGGTCAGAAAATCAAAGATCTTAACTACTTGCCGAGCACTTCATCCATTCCTCAGCCATCAGTGGCTCAGTGTATCTAGGTAATTGGACTAATGGTAGTGGCAATGGACATAGTTCTGTTTGCTCGCTTACATCTCAGACCACTGCAGCTGTGCATGCTCAGACAGTGGAATGGGGATTATGCAGATTTATCTCCATGGATAAATCTGGATCTAGAGACCAGACACTCTCTTCATTGGTGGTTGTCACAGGATCATCTGTCCCAGGGAATGTGCTTCTGCAGGCCAGCATGGGTCATAGTGACGACGGACGCCAGCCTCTTGGGCTGGGGTGCAGTCTGGAATTCCCTGAAGGCTCAGGGTGTGTGGACTCAGGAGTCCTTACTAGCAATAAATATTCTGGAACTGAGAGTGATATTTAACGCGCTTCACGCGTTGCCTCAGCTGGCTTCGGCCAAATTCAGAAGATTCCAGTCGGACAATATCACGACTGTAGCATATATCAATCATCAAAGGGGAACAAAGAGTTCTCTAGCGATGATAGAGGTTTCCAAAATAATTCAATGGGCAGAGACTCACTCTTGCCATCTATCAGCAATATATATCCCAGGAGTGGAGAACTGGGAAGCGGATTTTCTAAGTCGTCAGACTTTTCATCCGGGGGAGTGGGAACTCCATCCGGAGGTGTTTGCAAAATTGATTAATCAATGGGGCACACAGGAATTGGATCTGATGGCATCTCGTCAGAATGCCAAACTTCCTTGTTACAGGTCCAGATCAAGGGATCCTCAAGCAGTACTGATAGATGCTCTAGCAGTACCGTGGTCGTTCAACCTGGCTTATGTGTTTCCTCTTTTTCCTCTCCTACCTCGTCTGATTGCAAGAATCAAACAGGAGAGGGCTTTGGTAATATTGATAGCACCTGCGTGGCCACGCAGGACTTGGTATGCAGACCTGGTGGAAATGTCATCTCTGCCACCGTGGAAACTGCCACTGAGACGGGACCTTCTCATTCAGGGTCCGTTCCAACATCCAAATCTAGTTTCTCTGCAGCTGGCTGCCTGGAGATTGAACGCTTGATTCTATCTAAGCGGGGATTCTCTGAGTCGGTCATTGATACCTTGATTCAGGCTCGGAAGCCTGTCACTAGGAAAATGTATCATAAGATATGGAGTAAATATCTTTATTGGTGCAAATCCAAAGGCTACTCATGGAGTAAGATCAGGATTCCTAGGATTTTGTCCTTTCTCCAAGAAGGATTGGAGAATAGGTTATCAGCTAGTTCCTTAAAGGAACAGATTTCTGCTATGTCAATCTTACTACACAAGCGTCTGGCAGATGTCCCAGACGTTCAGTTGTTTTGTCAGGCTTTGGTTAGAATTAAGCCTGTGTTTAACCCCTTAACGACTGAGGACGTGCAGGGTACGTCCTCAGAAAAAAGGCAGTTAATGCCTGAGAACGTACCCTGCACGTCCTCAGTGTGGAAAGCAGCTGGAAGCGATCCTGCTCGCTTCCAGCTGCTTTCCGGTTATTGCAGTGATGCCTCGATATGGAGGCATCCTGCAATAACCTTTTTAAGTCATCCGGTGCAGAGAGAGCCACTCTGTGGCCCTCTCTGCACCGGAGATCGGTGGCTACCTGCGTTGGTGGGTGGGAGCCGGACCGGGAGGCGGGTGGCGGCCATCGATGGCCATGTGGATCTGAAGGGGGGCGGGATCGTGGGCGGGGGGTGGCTGGGGGCGCGCACAGGGCGCCCGGGGGGGGGGGGGCGGGGCGCGTGCACGGGGAGGGAGCGGGTGGGAACCGCTACACTGCAGAAAATGGGGAAATAAAAAATATAATAAAAAATAAAATCCAAACAATCAGCAAGGTGGTGGGGGTTTGTTTGTGGGGGGTGGGGGGGTTGGGGGAAGCTACACTACAGAAAAAAAACCAAAAAAAGCACTTTTTATTGTAAACTGGGTACTGGCAGACAGCTGCCAGTACCCAAGATGGCCCCCAATAAGGCAGAGGGGAGGGTTAGAGAGCGGTTTTGGGGGGGGATCAGGGAGGTTGGGGGCTAAGGGGGGGATCCTACACAGTAGCATATGTAAATATGCTAAAAAAAAATTCATTTTTTTTTTTAAAACCCTTTTATTTTAGTACTGGCAGACTTTCTGCCAGTACTTAAGATGGCGGGGACAATTGGGGTGGGGGAGGGAAGGGAGCTGTTTGGGAGGGATCAGGGGGTGGGATGTGTCAGATGGGAGGCTGATCTCTACACTAAAGCTAAAATTAACCCTGCAAGCTCACTACAAACTCCCTAATTAACCCTTTCACTGCTAGCCATAATACACGTGTGAGGCGCAACAGGATTTAGTGGCCTTCTAATTACCAGAAAGCAACGCCAAAGTCATATATGTCTGCTATTTCTGAACAAAGGGGATCCCAGACAAGCATTTACAACCATTTGTGCCATAATTGCACAAGCTGTTTGTAAATGATTTCAGTGAGAAACCTAAAATTGTGAAAAATTTTACGTTTTTTTTTATTTGATCGCATTTGGCGGTGAAATGGTGGCATGAAATATACCAAAATGTGCCTAGATCAATACTTGGGGTTGTCTACTACACTACACTAAAGCTAAAATTAACCCTACAAGCTCCCTAAAAGCTCCCTAATTAACCCCTTAACTGCTGGGCATGATACACTTGTGGTGCGCAGTGGCATTTAGCGGCCTTCTAATTACCAAAAAGCAACGCCAAAGCCATATATGTGTGCTATTTCTGAACAAAGGGGATCCCAGAGAGGAATTTACAACCATTTATGCCATAATTGCACAAGCTGTTTGTAAATGATTTCAGTGAGAAACCTAAAGTTTGTGAAAAAATTTGTGAAAAAGTGAACAATTTTTTGTATTTGATCGCATTTGGCGGTGAAATGGTGGTATGAAATATACCAAAATTGGCCTAGATCAATACTTTGGGATGTCTACTAAAAAAAAATATATACTTGTCAAGGGATATTCAGGGATTCCTGAAAGATATCAGTGTTCTAATGTAACTAGCGCTAATTTTGGAAAAAAATGGTTTGGAAATAGCAAAGTGCTACTTGTATTTATGGCCCTATAACTTGCAAAAAAAGCAAAGAACATGTAAACATTGGGTATTTCTAAACTCAGGACAAAATTTAGAAACTATTTAGCATGGGTGTTTTTTTGGTGGTTTTAGATATGTAACAGATTTTGGGGGTCAAAGTTAGAAAAAGTGTGTTTTTTCCATTTTTTCCTCATATTTTATAATTTTTTTTATAGTAAATTATAAGATATGATGAAAATAATGGTATCTTTAGAAAGTCCATTTAATGGCGAGAAAAACGGTATATAATATGTGTGGGTACAGTAAATGAGTAAGAAGAAAATTACAGCTAAACACAAACACCGCAAAAATGTAAAAATAGCCTTGGTCCCAAACGGACAGAAAATGGAAAAGTGCTCTGGTCACTAAGGGGTTAAACCTGTTGCTCCGCCATGGAGTTTGAATTTAGTTCTTAATGTTCTTCAAGGGGTTCCGTTTGAACCCATGCATTCCATAGATATTAAACTTCTATCTTGGAAAGTTCTGTTTTTAGTTGCTATCTCTTCTGCTCGAAGAGTTTCTGAGCTATCTGCAATACAATGCGACTCGCCTTATCTTATATTCCATTCTGATAAGGTGGTTTTGCGTACTGGGCCTGGATTCCTTCCTAAGGTTGTTTCAAATAAGAATATTAATCAGGAAATTGTTGTTCCTTCTGTGTCCTAATCCTTCTAAGAAGGAGCGTCTGTTACATAACTTGGACGTGGTTCGTGCCTTGAAGTTTTACTTGCAAGCGACCAAGGATTTCCGTCAAACATCTTCTCTGTTTGTTGTCTATTCTGGAAAGCGTAGAGGTCAAAAAGCTACGGCTACCTCTCTTTCTGGCTGAAAAGCATAATCCGTTTGGCATACGAGACTGCTGGACAGCAGCCTCCTGAAAGAATTACAGCTCATTCTACTAGAGCGGTGGCTTCCACATGGGCTTTTAAAAACGATGCTTCTGTTGAACAGATTTGTAAGGCTGCGACTTGGTCTTCCCTTCATACCTTTTCCAAATTTTCCAAATTTGATACTT
Organism: Bombina bombina; assembly: GCF_027579735.1. Classification (NCBI taxonomy): domain Eukaryota; kingdom Metazoa; phylum Chordata; class Amphibia; order Anura; family Bombinatoridae; genus Bombina; species Bombina bombina. Next base: position 518,753,416 of record NC_069504.1, read on the forward strand.
TTGCTTCTTCTGAGGCTATTTTTGGGAGAAAAGTTCTTCAAACAGTGGTGCCTTCTGTTTAGGTATCTGTCTTGTCCCTCCCGTTCATCCGTGTCCTGTAGCTTTGGTATTGTATCCCACAAGTAAAGGATGAATCCGTGGACTCGTCGTATCTTATAGAAGAAAAGGAAATTTATGCTTGCCTGATAAATTGATTTCTTCTAAGATACGACGAGTCCACTTCCCGCCCTGTCAATCTAAGACAGATTATATTTTTTTGTTTAAAACTTCAGTCACCTCTGCACCTTTTTAGTTTCTCCTTTTTCTTCCTATACCTTCGGTCGAATGACTGGGGGGTGGAGTCAAGGGAGGAGCTATATAGACAGCTCTGCTGTGGTGCTCTTTGCCACTTCCTGTTAGCAGGAGGATAATATCCTACAAGTAAAGGATGAATCCGTGGACTCGTCGTATCTTAGAAGAAATCAATTTATCAGGCAAGCATAAATTTCCTTTTTATGGTGTTCTCATAAATTCTCTTGGCATTCTCTGAGAATTCCTAGAATTTTACAGTTTCTTCAGGATGGTTTGGTTTAAGATTTGTCTAAGTATTTTTTAGAGACACATCTTTGCTTTTTCTGTTTCTTTTTATAAGAAAAGATTACTATTCTTCCTGACATTTACTGTTTTTTTCTGACTTTGGTTCGTATCAAGTCTGTTATTTAATCAATTTCTTTTCCTTGAAGTCTTAAATTGTTTTTTTAAGGCTTTGCAGGCTCTTCCATTTGAGCCTATGCATACTTTAAAAATTAAAAATACTTTCCAAGAAAGTAGTCTAATATTCAAACTATCTCTTCAGCTAGAAGAGTTTTCTAAATTGTCTGCTCTCTTGTCAGTCTCCTTTTCTGATTTTTCATCAGGATAAGGTTGTTTTGCGGACTTCGTTTAAATTTCTTCCTAAGGTTGTGATTTCTTACAACAATAGTAGGGAAATTGATGTTCCTTCCTTATGTCCGGATCCTAAGAATTCTTTTTAGAGATCTTTACGTTCTTTGGATATTCTAAGAGCTTTGAAATATGTCGGAGCTACTATAGGTTTCAGGAAGGCTTCTAGTCTGTTGTTTTTTCTGGTCCTAGGAAGGTCAGAAAAGTTCTACCATTTCTTTGCCATCTTGGTTAAAGCTTTTGTTTCTTAAAGCTTATTTGGAGGCGGGACAGTTTTCGCTTCAGAGAATTACAGCTCTTTTTTCTAGTTCAGTAGCCACGTCTTGGGCTTTTAAGAATGAAACTTTGGTTGTTTAGTTTAGCAAAGCAACACCTTGGTTTTCTTTGCATACATTTTACTATATTTTACCATTCTGATGTATTTGCTTCTTTTGAAGCAGTTTTTGGTAAAAAAAAGTTCTTCAGGCAGCTGTTTCAGTTTGATTCTTCTGCTTTTACGCTTTTTTTCTTCAATTTATGAGAAAAACTTATTTTTTGTGTGGATTTAATTTTTTCAGCGGACTCCCTTTCTAGTGACTCTTATGTGGTTTTCTACATCTTGGGTATTACTATCCCATACGCCACTAGCTCATGGACTCTTGCCAATTACATGTAAGAACTTAACTGATAAATTAATTTCTTTCATATTGGCAAGAGTCCATGAGGCCCACCATTTTTGGTGGTTATGATTTTGTATAAAAGCACAATTTTATTTCCAGTTCCTCTTCTTGTATGCTTTTTACTCCTTATTTTATCACCCCACTACTTGGCTATTCGTTAAAATGAATTGTGGGTGTGGTGAGGGGTTTATTTATAGGCATTTGAGGTTTGGGAAACTTTGCCCCTCCTGGTAGGATTGTATATCCCATACGTCGCTAGCTCATGGACTCTTGCCAATATGAAAGAAATTCATTTATCAGGTAAGTTCTTACATAAATTATGTTTTCGGGTTTCCTCCTCGGGTGAGGAGTGTCTGACCGGAATTTTGGTTGGGGTCCTCTTCTTCATGTCTATTCGTGTATCTGGGATTGGGCTGGGGTTCGGGGTGGTGTTGGTATAGCTCTGTCTATGCTTGTCCAGGTTTTTTCCCTCTGGTATTCGGGTTGCTTCTGGAAGGGGTGGTTCTTTTTCTCTCTTTAGAGAGCCTGGTCCCCTTCTTATGGCTGGTCGGGGCCTTTGTTTTCTGTGTAGTGCCTTGGTAAGGGTCACTTTTCTCCTCCTCTTCCCCACCGGTATCTGTTGTGGGGCCTTAAGATTGCTATCTCGGGTAGTCTCTGCTCCTTTTGGGGCTGGTTCGTTTTGACTCCTGTGTCGAGTTTTGTGTTGGGGGGGGGGCGGCAAGGTTCCCTTGGGGGACTTTTGTCTTTGGGGGTGTGTTCCTATTTGTCCCTGGTTCAGGGATGGAGATGCCTTTGGGAGTGGACTTCTGGGTTCGGTGTTCCTCTGGTTCTTGTGGGACTCTGCCCATGTTTCTGTTCATACTCTTTCGAGGTGGCTGGTGATGTTGCTCTCTTGTTTTAAGGGGGGGGGGTGGGACTCTGTCCCTTGACTATTCACTGTTGTTGACAGGTTGCTAGGTCCGTGTGTTAGCGGTCCTCGTTGCTGCGGTTCTGCGGTATTTGAGGATGTCCCTGTTTCTCTCAGGATCCTAAGCTGTGGTTCTGGTCATCTTTTGACTTTTCAGCTGTCTGTTTCTTTTGGATGCAGTGGGTTCCTGTTGCGGTGCTCTCTGAGCTCGGGGGGGGGGGGGGTGTTTGGATCTCTGAATTTTCCCTCCATGGAGGGGTGTTTTGTCTAGAAACTTGGTTTTTGCTGGTTTCTTTTCTCCTGAGCTGCTGGGTTCTCGTGGGGAGGAGTCTGTCTCCTTTTCGGTTTAAGGCGCACTCCTTGATTCCCTTCAGCTGGGGAGCTGGACAAGGGGGTTTTGTTCCCTTTATCTGTGGCTGCACTATAGCGGGCTACTTAATCGTCTGTGCGGTTTCCTGTTTCTTGAGATGCTTTTTGTTCTCTTTCGGTCTCTGACTTGGTCGTGTTTGGCTGAGGATGCCCTTTTTTCTGGCATCTAGTGAGGCTTTCTGGAGTCTCCCAAGCTAGTTTGATCTGTCTTTTGGAAGAAAGGGTTCTGGTTAGTTATCCCTCTACCTTGCTTCTTCCTTTGGAGAGTTGTTGGTCAGGGTTCCCTTATTGGGGGCGTGTGTATGGGATTTGCCTTGGGTGATAGTGCACTTCGTGCGTGTCCTGTTGGCTCGGTGGTGTTGCATGTGGTTTTTACCCAGGTTTGGGACTGTCATTTGGGTCCTTGGGGCCCTTTTTTTCTTCATGTTTTTGCTCCCTGCTTTTGGATGAAGCAGGACTTTTTTTTATTTATGGGTTGTGGTTCAGTCCTGGTGCCCTCAGACTGGGCCGCCTCTTACCCTCCCGTTTTTGGCATTCAGTGTCCTCTTTGGCTTGGGTATAATTTTCCCACAAGTAATGAATGTGGCTGTGGACTCTTTTCCCATTAGGAAGAAAAACATAAATTATGCTTACCTGATAATTTCATTTTCTTCCGTGGAAAAGAGTCCACAGCCCCCCGCACGTTTCTTGATGCATTTTTCGTGTATAGTCTTCTGGCACCCTTTCACCTCGATATTTCTTCCACTGATCCTTGTTTCCTCAGCAGAATGACTGGGGGATAGGGGAAGGAGTATTTGAGCCTTTGGCTGGTGTCTTATCCGCCTCCTGGTGGCCAGGTTCTTATTTCCCACAAGTAATGAATGCTGCTGTGGACCCTTTCCAATGGAAGAAAATGAAATTAGGTAAGCATAATTTGTTTTTTGCACAAATCTATAGAAATTATATAAAGTTTATTTACTATAGCTCTTTTGATCTTAAAGGGATAGAATACACCAATTTTCATATATTTGCATATAATAGACACAACTATAAAGAATAATATGCACAGATACTGATATAAAAATCCAGTATAAAACGGTTTAAAAACTTACTTAGAAGCTCCCAGTTTCGTTTTTTTTTTTTTTTTTTTTTTAAACGGTAGCTAGAACACCCACTTTAAGTGGGAAATAACAGGACCCCCCCCCCCCCCCATTCCTCTGCATATGAAAAGACTCTTTAAACAAACAGGAGCAAGCTGTAGTAGGTATACCTTGGTATTCTCCTAAAACTTTGGGGCATGGTTAGGAGTCTGAAAATTAGAGCAATGTTATTTTAAAAATAAGCAAAATTTATATTTAACCCCTTAATGACCGGACCATTTTTCAGTTTTCTTACCCTTAATGACAATGGCTATTTTTACATTTCTGCAGTGTTTGTGTTTAGCTGTAATTTTCCTCTTACTCATTTACTGTACCCACACATATTATATACCGTTTTTCTCGCCATTAAATGGACTTTCTAAAGATACCATTTTTTTCATCACATCTTATAATTTAATATAAAAAATATATAAAATATGAGGAAAAAATGGAAAAAAACACACTTTTTCTAACTTTGACCTCCAAAATATGTTACACATCTACAACCACCAAAAAACACCCATGCTAAATAGTTTCTAAATTTTGTCCTGAGTTTAGAAATACCCAATGGTTACATGTTTGCTTTTTTTGCAAGTTATAGGGCAATAAGTACAAGTAGAACTTTGCTATTTCCAAACCACTTTTTTTCAAAATTAGCGCTCGTTACATTGGAACACTGATATCTGTCCGGAATCCCTGAATATCCCTTGACATATATTTTTTTTTAGAAGACAACCCAAAGTATTGATTTATGCCCATTTTGGTATATTTCATGCCACCATTTCACTGCCAAATGCGAGCAAATAAAAAAAAATTGTTCACTTTTTCACAAATTTTGTCACAAACTTTAGGTTTCTCACTGAAATTATTTACAAACAGTTTGTGCAATTATGGCACAAATGGTTGTAAATGCTTCTCTGGGATCCCCTTTGTTCAGAAATAGCAGACATATATGGCTTTGGCGTTGCTTTTTGGTAATTAGAAGGCCGCTAAATGCAGCTGCGCACCACACGTGTATTATGCCCAGCAGTGAAGGGGTTAATTAGGGATCTTGTAGGGACCTTGAAGGGTTAATTTAGCTTTAGTGTAGTGTAGTAGACAACCCAAAGTATTGATCTAGGCCCATTTTGGTATATTTCATGCCACCATTTCACCGCCAAATGCGAGCAAATAAAAAAAAAAGTGACATTTTTCACAATTTTAGGTTTCTCACTTAAATTATTTACAAACAGCTTGTGCAATTATGGCACAAATGGTTGTAAATGCTTCTCTGGGATCTCCTTTGTTCATAAATAGCAGACATATATGGCTTTGGCGTTGCTTTTTGGCAATTAGGAGGCCGCTAAATGCTGCTGCGCACCACACTTGTATTAAGCCCAGCAGTGAAGGGGTTAATTAGGTAGCTTGTAGAGAGCTTGCAGGGTTAATTTTAGCTTTAGTGTAGAGATTAGCCTCCCACCTGACACATCCCACCCCCCTGATCCCTCCCAGACAGCTCTCTTCCCTCCCCCACCCCACAATTGTCCCCGCCATCTTAAGTACTGGCAGAAAGTCTGCCAGTACTAAAATAAAAGGTGTTTTTTTTTGTTTTTTGTTTTTTTTAATTATTCAGCTTTGATGGACCCCTGCCTTAACCCCCAACCTCCCTGATCCCCCCCCAAACACCTCTCTAACCCTCCCCACCTACCTAATTGCCACCATCTTGGGTACTGGCAGCTGTCTGCCAGTACCCAGTTTTCCCCAAAAAATAAAGTGTTTTGTTGTTTTGTTACATGTTTTATTTTTATTTTTTCTGTAGTGTAGCTGCCCCAACCCCCCCCCCCCACCACCCCCCCCCCCCCCAGATCCAGATCCTGATCCTGATAATTTTTTAAAAAAATTCTGCCCCCCTCCCTCTTACCTAAATTCATTGGTGGCAGTGCCAGTGATTGCTGCGCGCGCACACACGCACGCGTGCACGCAGCCCCCGCACGCTCCCGGCATCCGGCGTGCACAATACACTTGAAGGAACCGGATGCCGGGTAGCGATGGGCCGCCCACCCTCCTCCCTGTAAGCTCCCACCCACCAACGAACGGCCGCATCGCTACCGGTGCAGAGAGGGCCACAGAGTGGCTCTCTCTGCATCGGATGCTTTCTAAAGGGTATTGCAGGATGCCTCAATATCGAGGCATCACTGCAATACCCTGAGAGCTGCTGGAAGCGATTGCGATCGCTTCCAGCACTCTCTAAGACAACTGACGTACCAGGTACGTCCATTGTCACTAACTGCAAGTTTTTGCAGGACGTACCTGGTACGTCAGTTGTCATTAAGGGGTTAAAAAAAAAAAAACTGTATGGGCTATATAGTTGGATCATCTACAAAACATTTATGCAAAGAAAAATTGTGTATAATGTCCCTTTAACCTAGGTGAACAGACTGTCCTGTTTAACACACTGTTGCTTTGTCCCCATTACTTTTTGAAGCAATGTACCATTTTTAGTTAGATTAGTTACTTAATCCATTTTATTATTATAATTATGTGCAGCATTCATGCTGGTATTATGTCCATTGCAGCACTATGACATACAATATCTACAGCTGTTGGCAACTATGCAGCTGGGGAACTACTTTTCCCTGCATGCTGCTGTGGTGGACCCATGTAAAAGGAGGTTGGAGAAGTCTGTGCACCTTTTTGGTGGTGTCCGATTGGGAGTGGGAGCGGGCCGCTTGTGAGCAGAGAAATTTGAAAAAGCAGAGACGGGGCTGAACAGCAGAGAGATTAGTCTGTGGGTTTGCGGTTAATAATTACTAATGTATTTTATTGTGTAGTGATATATGTTGTGAATATATTTACATTACCAAATTTGTTAAGGTATGTGAGAGGTATAAGAAACACCTTTCGAAATATAAAATAAAAAGGGCCATAGATGGATGGAGTCTGCCTTACCAGCATAAAGAATCACCAGTTGTGACTGGTAGGTGTTACAATTGATTGTCTGGTATGTATGATCTGTGTGTGTGGGGGGGGTTTGTTTGTTTTTTTAGCAATGTTGCATGTTTTGTTAATTAACAGTGATAAGTGTCCGCTATTGTTTTCATTTATTATTTAATTCAGAATAATTGGTTTAAATGCTACAACCAAAACCTAGCCTAATAATACATCCTTTTCATTTTGAGTATGTTGCGTGTCGTTGACAAAATGTCCCTTTTCTTTCATGTAAATGGCAAGAGTCCATGAGCTAGTGACTTATGGGATATATATTCCTACCAGGAGGGGGCAAACTTCAAAATGCCTATAAATACACCTCCCACCACACTCACACCTTAGTTTTACAAACTTTGCCTCCTATGGAGGTGGTGAAGTAAGTTTGTGCTTGATTTCTATGATTTCTTCTATGATAAGCGCTTCTAAGCATTCTGAAGCCCAATTCCTCTCAGAGTACAGTGTTTATCAGGGGGACGTGAAGAGAGTATTGCTTGTTGATTTTTATGGTTTCACTCATGGAAAATCTTTTCAAGGGTTCTCCGTTATCGGTCGTAGGGATTCATCTCCTACCTCCCTTTTCAGATCGACAATATATTCTTATACAATTACCTCTGCTGATAGTTTTCAGTAATGGTTTGGCTGTCTGCTATATGTGGATGGGTATCTTTCAGTAAGTATGTATCATTATTTCAGACATTCTCAGCTAGGTTTGGCGCTTTGTTTTAATATAAAGTTTTAAATATATGTATTTACTTATTTGCCATGAGTCAGGTCTGTCTTTTTCCCTTTGCAGTCTAACAGTTTCAATATGGGAATCCTGTTTTAGGAAGTTATTTTTTACCTGGGGTTTAGTCTGTTTTTTTTTGGGGGGGGGTTTAAATTTGACTTGCTTTTCCTTATTTTCGCAGGAAAACTAGGCTCGCGAGGGCGCAATAATGCTGTTATTTATGGTCATTTTTGGCGCCAAACTTTTTTTTTGCAGCAAATTTTCATCTACAGTGATGCAAGTTTTGTCATTTCCTGCGTCTTTGATGTTAGGTTGTTGGCGCAAAGTCGTGCTTGTTATGACACGAGTTGCGCCATTTCCAAATGTTGGTTGGCGCCAAAAAAATTTCATTACTATTTGCGTTGTGCGTCATACTTGGTGCCAAATATTTTTTAGTTATTTTACCCCTTTTCCTTTATTCTTTTGCTCTTTTATATTTTAGAGAGCTATGCTTTACTGCCTATTTAGCATCTGCATTTTTTCCCATTCCTGAAACTGCTATATGAGGAAATTGGATATGTTTAAATGTTGTTTTTTCTTTTACATTTTTGCAAGGATGTCTGTCTGATCCTGCCTCAGAACTACTGTAGGAACCATGCTGCCTGAACACAGTTCTACCAAAGCTAAGTGTATCTGTTGTAAGTAAGCTGAGATTATATTTCCGTCTATATTATGCAACAGTTGTCATGATAAGCTTTGCATGCCAATTAATGTTTCTATTAGTACTAGTACAGCACCTGTTGTTCCCTCAACATCTAATGTACATGATATCCCTGTTGATATGAAAAATTATATTGCTGATGCAATACAGAAGTCTGTCTGCTATTCCATCTTCTAATAAACTTAAGAGGTCTTTTAAAACTTCTCATAAGTCTGCTGAATTTGTAATGACCAACATACTGAAATATCATCCTCCTCTGATGAGGATCTCTCTGGTTCAGAGGATCCGACTTCAGACATTGAAATTGATAAATCTTCTTTTCTTTTGAAGATTGAATATATTCGTTCTTTATTGAAAGAAGTACTGGTTACTTTGGATATTGAGGAGTCTGATCCTCTTGATAACAAATCCTATAAGCTTTTAAATTCTGTTTTTAAACCTCCTGAGGTTTTTCCTGTTCCAGATGCTGTTTCTTATGTGAGTGCTAAGGAATGGTATAAGCCTGGTGCTTCTTTTAATCCTTCTAGGTTCAAGAAGTTATATCCTTTACCAGTGGCTCAATTGGAGTTTTGGGGAAAAGTCCCTAAGTTTGATGGGGCTATTTCTACTCTTGCCAAATGTACTACTATTCCTATGGAAGATATTACTACTTTTAAGGATCCTTTAGATAGGAACATTGAATCTTAGCCAGAATGTAAATAAGCTTTCCTTAGATATCTTCTCAGGCCTGCCATTGCTATGGCTGATGTTGCGGCTGCATCAAACTTTTGGTTGGATAGCTTAGTGCAACAGGAAACAAATCCTGATTTGTCTAGCATTGTTTGTTTGCTTCAACATGATAATCATTTTATCTGTGATGCTATTTTTGATATAATCAAAATTGATAAATCTGTATCTTTAACTATTTTAGCTAGAAGAGCTTTATGGCTCAAATCTTGGAATGCTGACATGGTATCTAAGTCTATATTACTATCTCTTTCTTTCCAAGGTATCTATTTATTTGGTTCTCAGTTGGATTCAATTATTTCAACTATCACTGGAGGGAAGGGAGTTTTTTTTTGCCTCAGGATAAAAAATATAAAGGTAAATCTAAAGCTTCTAATCGTTTTTGTCCTTTTTCGACAGAACAAGGAAAAGAAAACAATCCTTCCCCTAAAGACTCTGCTTCCAATTGGAAACCTTCAAGTTGGAATAAATCCAAGCTATTTAAGAAACCAAAGTCAGCCCCCAAGTCTGCATGAAGGTGTGGCCCTCAATCCAGTTCAGCTGGTGGGGGGCAGATTGAAATTATTCCAAGACATTTGAACAGATTCTGTTCAAAATCAGTGGATTCAGAGTATTGTCTCAAGGGTCTCGAATAGGATTCAGGGTAAGATCTCCTGTGAGAAGATTCTTTCTCTCTCATGTTCCTGCAAATCCGGTGAAGGCTCAGGCTTTTCTGAAGTGTGTTTCAAATCTAGAGCTTTCAGGGGTAATAATACCAGTTCCGTTTCAGGAACAGGGTCTGGGGTTTTATTCAAATCTATTCATTGTCCCAAAGAAAGAAAATTCATTCAGGCCAGTTCTGGATCTGAAGTTTTTGAATCGTTTTGTAAGAGTCCCAACTTTCAAGCTGGTGACAATAAGGACTATTTTGCCTTTTGTTCAGCAAGGTCATTATATGTCCACGATAGACTTACAGGATGCATATATTCACATTCTTCCAGACCACTATAGGTTTCTGAGATTCTCTTTTCTAGAAAAGCATTACCAATTTGTTGCTCTTCCATTTGGCCTAGCAACAGCTCCAAGGGGCTTTTCGAAGGTTCTCAGTGCCCTTCTATCTGTAATCAGAGGGCAGGGTATTGCGGTGTTTCCTTATTTGGACGATATCTTGGTTCTAGCTCAGTCTTTACATTTTTAGCTGAATCTCACACGAGTCAACTAGTGTTGTTTCTTCAAAGACATGGTTGGAGGATCAATTTACCAAAGAGTTTCTTGATTCCTCAGACAGGGTCACCTTTTTAGGTTTCCAGATATATTCAGTGTCCATGACTCTGTCCTTTACAGACAAGAGAAAGAATGAAATAGGTTTCATCTTGTCTGAACCTTTCAGTCTCAATCATTCCCTTCAGTGGCTATGTGCATGGAAGTTTTTGGTCTCATGACTGCAGCATCGGACGCGATCCCCTTTGCTCATTTTCACATGAGACCTCTACAGCTTTGTATGCTGAATCAATGGTGCAGGGATTATACTCGGATATCACAATTGATATACTTAAATCCCAACATTCAACTCTCTCTGACTTTGTGGTTAGACCATCATTGTTTAATTCAGGGGGCCTCTTTTGTTTGTCCTACCTGGATTGTGATCACAACAGATGCAAGTATTTCAGGTTGGGGTGCTGTCTGGGGATCTCTGACAGCACAATGGGTTTGGAAACCTCAAGAGGCGAGGTTACCAATCAATATTTTAGAACTCCGTGCAATTTTCAGTTCTCTTCGGGTTTGGCCTCTGTTAAAGAGAGAATCATTAATTTGTTTTCAGACGGACAATGTCACGACTGTGGCATATGTCAATTATCCGGGTGGGACTCAGTCCCCTAGCTATGAAAGTATCTTGGATACTTTCTTGGGCAGAATCCAACTCTTGTCTAATCAGGAAGCTTAGCAATCTTTCTGTGAAATAAAACAGAGAGCAGAGATTTGTCCTTTCAAGGAACTTGCAGACAAACCTTTATCCAAACCATCCTGAAGAAACTGTAAAATTCTAGGAATTCTAAAAGCATGCCAGGAGAATTTGAGAACACCATGAAATGTAAATCTTCCAAACTCGATAATAAATCTTTCTAGAAACAGATTTACGAGCCTGCAACATAGTATTAATCACTGAGTCAGAGAAACCTCTATGACTAAGCACTAAGCGTTCAATTTCCATACCTTCAAATTTAATGATTTGAGATCCTGATGGAAAAACGGACCTTGAGATAGGTCTGGCCTTAATGGAAGTGGCCAAGGTTGGCAACTTGACATCCGAACAAGATCCGCATACCAAAACCTGTGAGACCATGCTGGAGCCACCAGCAGCACAAACGATTGCTCCATGATGATCTTGGAGATCATTCTTGGAAGAAGAACTAGAGGTGGGAAATACAAGCAGGTTGATAACACCACGGAAGTGTCAATGCATCCACTGCTTCTGCCTGAGGATCCCTGGACAGGTACCTGGGAAATTTTTTGTTTAGATCAGATGCCATCAGATCTATTTCTGGAAGCCCCCACATCTGAACAATTTGAGAAAACATATCTGGGTGGAGAGACGACTCTCCCGGATGTAAACTCTGACTGATATAATTCGCTTCCCAATTGTCTATACCTGGGATATGAACCACAGAAATTAGACAGGAGCTGGATTCTGCCCAAACAAGTATCCAAGATACTTCTTTCATAGCTTGAGGACTGTGAGTGCCACCCTGATGATTGACATATGCCACAGTTGTGATATTGTCTGTCTGAAAACAAATGAACCGTTCTCTTTTCAACAGAGGCCAAAACTGAAGGGCCCTGAGAATTGCACGGAGTTCCAAAATATTGAATGGTAATCTCGCCTCTTGAGATTTCCAAATCCCTTGTGTGTCAGAGATCACCAAACAGCTCCCCAACCTGAAAGACTTGCATCTGTTGTAATCACAGTCCAGGTTGGACGAACGAAAGAGGCCTCTAGAGTTATACGATGGTGATCTAACCACCAAGTCAGAGAAAGTCGAACATTGGGATTTAAGCATATTAATTGTGATATCCTTGCATAATCCCTGCACCATTGGTTCAGCATACAAAGCTGGAGAGGTCTCATATGAAAACGAGCAAAGGGGATCGCGTCCAATGCTGCAGTCATGAGACCTAAAACTTCCATGCACATAGCCACTGAAGGGAAATGACTGAGACTGAAGGTTCCGACAGGCTGCAACCAATTTCAAACGTCTCTTGTCTGTTAGATTCAGTGTACATGACTTTGTCTCTATCTGGAAACCTAAAAAGGTTACCTTTGTCTAAGGAATCAAAGAATATTTTGGTAAATTGATCCTCCAACCATGTCTTTGAAGAAACAATACGTTCTGCAGAATCTCACACAAATCAACTAGTAAAGACTGAGCGAGTGCCAAGATATCGTCCAAATAAGGAAACGCCTCAATACCCCGCTCTCGGATTACAGAGAGTAGGGCACCGAGAACCTTTGAAAAGATTCTTTGAGCTGTTGCTAGGCCAAAAGGAAGAGCAACAAATTGGTAATGCTTGTCTAGAAAAGAGAATCTCAGGAACTGATAGTAATCCGGATGAATCAGAATATGAAAATATGCATCCTGTAAGTCTATTGTGGACATATAACTTATATATGGGGTATTTCGAGCATCTGTATCTTTTTGGGGGTGGACTGGCCCTTGATGACAAAGTAGTAGTATATGGTAGATTCATAGACGACCTAATATTTATCTACAAGAAAAATACTGAACTCACCATTGAGGAAATCATTCATTTCTTTAATAATACACTAAATCTGTCATTTACGCATCAAAATAATATCATCAATTTTTTAGATCTTACACTAGAGCACAATGATGAAGGAAATATTACCACTAGTACATTTAGAAAACCCCTATCAAGAAATACTATACTCAGAGCTGACTCTTGTCATGCCCCACACATGCAAAAAGGCATCCCCAAGGGCCAATATCTAAGATTGCGGAGAAACTGCAGTTCTCTCCAATTATACCTTAAACAAGCAGATGAACTCACTAACAGACTTATATCTAGAGACTACAAAAAAGTGTGCTTCTCAAAATTAAATCCCAAGTAGCAAGGACAGATAGGGTTACATTAATAAAAAAACAACAAAAAAAACACAACAGGCATAACTAACAGTAGCAACAACAAAAATGTCACATTTACAGAAGATATCTGTTTTGTAACTAAATACAGCAATCAATTTTATACCATTACAAAGATCATCAAGAAATATTTACCAGTTCTCAACAGTGACATCACTTTGAGAAACAAATTACAGAAACATATAAGATTTGTAGCCAAAAAAGCACCAACCATACGTGACAAGATCACACACAAATTCCATAATAAAATCTCACCAACCAGCAATTGGCTAACCCCTTCTAAAGGTAATTACAGATGTGGCCATGTACCATGCAAAAGTTGCAAATACACTGAAAAATGTTCAACGTTTAGTTCTTCAGAAACACACAAAACATATCCAATAACAGATAGAATGGACTGTACGTCCACTCACATAATATATTTAATTACATGTACACATTGCCAACAACAATATATAGGGATCACGACACGCCCACTGAAGGACCGTATAAGAGAACATCTCTTATCAATAGAAGAGGAATTCCCTAGGACACCTGTGGCCAAACATTTTCAGACACATGATAACAAACTTAGCCATTTTACATTTAAAGCCATAGAACACATAACAAACAATCCACTAGGGGGAGACAGAAACAAAATGTTGTCCAAAAGAGAAGTATATTGGATATTCATGTTGCAAACTAGAGCACCACAAGGCATGAACAAAAGATATGATGTTAACCTATAAATAGAGTAAGCAAGATATGTTTCATTCACATATCATAAAAAAATCCTCATACACTGCCTTTAAAATATATAGATAAAACCAACATCAACACACTATATATATATATATATATATATATATATATATATATATATATATATATATATATATATATATATATATATAAAATCACATCTCAGGTTCATGTGATATATATATATCACATCTCAGGTTCATCAATAATATAGATTCAATCATCTTGAATCCAGTAATAACCAAACTTACAATCTATTGGGCTTAGTCCACTAGCTCCTATAGCATACACATAGGCATATATGTCAATTCCATATACCCTACTCTCTCTCTCCTCTGTTCCCACCAAATGTTTGCTAAAATTATCTGTGCTTTATTTATTCAAGCATGACCTATCCCTCCCAAATTAAAAAAGGAATCAAAAAGGATTTAAAGAAATAATTAAAGAATTTTTCACATACCACTTCATGAGAAAATGTTTTTAACATAATTTATCCATTGGCCATATCTCTTTATCTTAGCATTTTTAAAACCATCTAGTTATGAACCAACCATTGAATATAACCCAGCATTCCTTCTTTAGGGTTAGATTTAAAAGTACATTTGTAACCAAGACTATTATTCAGTCTTTTTTACAGTTTCATAACAAACTATGTGAAATATATTATATATAATATCACATCAGCTAGGGATTCGATACACAATCCTCTAGCCAATAAGAGTGCTATTTTTTAGATATTTCTACAACATCTCAGAAATGTTATTAATCGTTTTAATGAATCACCATGTTTTGTATATTGCTGTTGCTTTATAGTGAGCTATATAATAGTTGTTATACATATAACTGTGGCTTTATAGACAGCCACATAATGTTTTCTTTCTGCAAGTGACCATCTTGGTCCACTTTAACACAAGCTCATAAAGTTCACTATGCTCTCTCGCAACTGTTTTAATTTTTAAAAAATGAAACACATTGCTGTGATATTACAGAGAGTTATATAATGTTCTTCCTCTGCAAGTGGCCATTTTGGTTGACTTTAACACAAGCAGACAAAGTTTAACATGTTTTCATACAATTCTCCTATTTCAAAAAACGGAAAAAGAATAATATTTGTATATAAATACACATACCTTTTATCTATAGCTCTCTTTCAAATGCACTAGGCTATTATTTTTACAAATTTCCAAGACATATGTAAAAGCATTGTAACAGCATCAAAGTTAATTATTGAAAATCGTTTAACAAGAATTATGTATTTAAATATTTGCCTAACATATTATCTGTTCAAGAATGTAATCTGCTGCTCAGGACCTCTAAGTCAGGTGTGCACGATGTAATTACAAATCCAATCAGTGTAAGTTCACATCCACCAAAAGGGTTAACAAGACTCCCTTCCTGATTGGTTATCCACACCCTTATAAGGACCCTGACCAGCAGAGACCATTATCTCTGAAGCGCATGTGCCCATGCGCGAAACGCGAAAGCTAGGAGCTTACCAAGTGTCTGATGATAAGCCTGCTCCTAAATAAAACTTCATTTCATCTACTTTAAAGACTCAGCATTCCTTTTTCCTCTTTTGCATATAATGCCCTTGCTGAACAAAAGGCAGAATAGTCCTTATAGTCACCATTTTGAAAGTTGGGACTCTTACATATCGATTCAAAATCTTTAGATCCAAAACTGGTCTGAATGAATTTTCTTTCTTTGGGACAATGAATAGATTTGAATAAAAGCCCAGACCCTGTTCCTGAAACGGAACTGGCATGATAACCCCTGATAACTCAAAGTCTTAAACACACTTCAGGAAAGCCTGACCCTTTACTGGGTTCGCTGGAATGCGTGAGAAAAAATCTTCTCACAGGCGGTCTTACTCTGCATCCTATTTGAACCACAAAATTCTTCTAGCTAAAATAGCTAAAGACATATATCATCAATTTAGATATCAAAAATGGCATCACAAATGAAATTATTAGCTTGTTGAATCAACTTAAAATGCTAGACAAATCATGATCCGATACTTGTTGCGCTAAAGTTTCCAACCAAAAAGTTGAAGCAACTGCAACATCAGCCACAGAAATTGCAGGCCTAAGAAGATGGCCTGAATATAAATAAGCCTTCCTTAGATAAGATTCAAGTTTCCTATCTAAAGGATATTTAAAAGAAGTACTAACTTCCAAATGAATAGTAGTACGTTTAGCAAGAGTAGAAAGCCCAATCAATTTTGGGGATTTTTCCCCAAAACTCCAATTTAACTGCTGGCAAAGGATACAATTTTTTTAAACCTTGAAGAAGGAATAAAAGTACCAGGCCTATTCCATTCTTTAGAAATCATATCAGAAATAGCTTTAGGAACCGGAAAAACCTCTGGAATAACCACAGGAGGTTTATAAACAGAATTTAAACATTTACTAGTTTTAATATCAAAAGGACTAGTTTCTTCCATATCCAATGTAATCAACACTTCTTTTAACAAAGAACGAATACACTCCATTTAAATAAATAAGAGAGTTTGTCAGTGTCAATATCTGAGGCAGGATCTTCTGAATCAGATAGATCCTCATCATTGAAGGATAAATCAGTATGTTGCCGGTCATTTGAAATTTCATCAGCTCTATGAGAAGTTTTAAAAGACCTTTTTTTACGTTTATGAGAAGGCGGAATAGCAGACAAAGCCTTCTGAATAGAATCAGAAATAAATTATTTTAAATTTACAGGTATATCTTGTGCATTAGATGTTGAGGGAACAGCAACAGGTAATGAACTACTACTGATGGATACATTTTCTGCATGTAAAAGTTTATCAAGACAACTATTACAAACCACAGCTGGAGGTATAATCTCCACAAGTTAACAACAAATGCACTTAGCTTTGGTAGAACTGTTATCAGGCAGCAGGGATCCAACAGTGAATTCTGAGACCGGATCAGATTGAGACATCTTGCAAATGTAAGAGAAAAAACAACATATAAAGCAAAATTATCAGTTTCCTTATATGGCAGTTTCAGGAATGGGAAAAAATGCAAACAGCATAGCCCTCTGACATAGAAAAAGGCAAGAGGCAAATAGGAATGGGGTCTTAAATAATGAAAATATTTGGCGCCAAGTATGACGCACAACAAACAGAAAAATATTTTTTGGCGCCAAAAACATCCGGAAACATAGATGACGCAACCTTGTGAAGGACTCAGCATCAACTAAGATGCCGGAAATGACGAATTTTCGTCAACGAAAGTAACTTCGCGCCAAAAAATCCTGCGCAAAAAATGACGCAATAAACTTTGGCATTTTGCGCCCTTGCGAGCCTAATTCTGCCCTCAAATTTAAAAGACAGTCAATTTGAAAAAAAAGACTATACCCCAGGTAAGAAATACATTTTCATAAAAATAATTTCCCATATATGAAACTGACAGTCTGCAAAAGGAAATATACTGAAAACCTGAATCATGGCAAATATAAGTACAATACATATATTTAGAACTTTATATAAATACATAAAGTGCCAAACCATAGCTGAGTGTCTTAAAGGGACATTAAACCCAAAAAATGTCTTTCATGATTCAGGTAGAGAATACCATTTTAAACAACATTCCTATTTACTTATATTATCTAATTTGCTTCATTCTTTAGATATCTTTTGTTAAAGAAATAGCAATGCACATGAGTGAGCCAATCACATGAGGCATCTATGTGCAGCCACCAATCAGAAGCTACTGAGCCTATCTAGATATGCTTTTCAGGAAAGAATATCAAGAGAATGAAGCAAATTAGATAATAGAAGTAAATTAGAAAGTTGTTTAAAATTGTATTCTTCATCTGAATCATGAAAGAAAAAATTTGGGTTTAATGAAAATATACTTACCAAAAGACACCCATCCACCTATAGCAGATAGCCAAACCAGTACTGAAACGGTTATCAGTAGAGGTAATGGAATATGAGAGTATATCGTCGATCTGAAAAGGAGATGCATCTCTACAACCGATAACAGAGAACCTATGAAATAGATCCCCGTGAGGAAAACCATTGCATTCAATAGGTGATACTCCCTTCACATCCCTCTGACATTCACTGTACTCTGAGAGGAATTGGGCTTCAAAATGCTGAGAAGCGAATATCAACGTAGAAATCTTAGCACAAACTTACTTCACCACCTCCATAAGAGGCAACGTTTGTCCACTTCCGTCTGAGGGAGGGGCTTGGTAGGACGTCTGCAGATGGCGTCCTAAGTGCTCCATCGCTACACAGGCCCTTCTCAGCTTTCCACAGCCGTTGAGGAGTTGCGCTCCCTGGCTAAAGATTGTGCACAGAGTGCTGGGAATCCCTCCCACATTGTGGAGCATCATCCGGATTGCGGGAAGTCTAATAGCCGCAATAGACTCGCTGGAGAGTCAAGCAGTCAGACCAAGGCGCAACATTTTTTGCCAAACGGAGCTCCCAGGACCCCGGTGACTGGCAAGGAGGTGGTGCAGTCGCCAGTACCGGGATAGGAGATAATCCGTGAAACAATATACGGAGCGGATACCGGCAAGGCTAATCTATATAAAACAGAGCGGACAACGGCAAGGCTAACCTACAGAAAACAGCTAGACACGCTGGATAACCTCCCAGAACCCCAGGTGCAGGATTGAAGCCAACGTGAGATTGGAAGCTATCTTGTTGTATTCTGTCTTTGGCCAGCGGTCTGCCCTGGGGTAGGAGGTAGAAAATAGCCTGATGCTGTGCAAAGCACTTATTGCCCTGTTAGACTTATGACTGTTAAAAAGGGTAACCATTTTACTGTGAACTGAATGTCTGACCCAAACAGCCAAAGCAGTTAAGAGTAAAGGAGGAAAAGCGGGAAGGAGGCTAAGTGCTGTCACTTAAATTGTTCACCCTTTATTCCCTTTACCTACTCCCCTATCTCTCTGCTGCCATGGAAGCTATATAAAATTGAGGGATAAGGACAGTATCTATGTTCTCTCTCTCAAGTAACATACATTGAAACAGCAGAGGAAAGAAAGAAAGAGAGGGGGAACTGAAAGGAGAGAAGAAAAAGGGGAAAAAAAGAGAATATAAAAGTGAAGAAAAAGGAAAAAGGGAGAAAGGGTTAACGGACATTCAAGGAGGAATATGATAGCTACATATGGGACCATCCCTGTTGGGGAAGTAAAGGTGGAGTAGAGGCCTAAGGCTGCTTTTTGATATTTAACTTTACTAGCAAGCTAGTGCTAAGGAATAGAAGCCAAAGGAAGCTTGCTGACCCATGGACTGGCTCTCTGTGAAGCCTTTAAAAGGCTACTTCTGTCTGCAAAGGCGATACAAATCTCCCTGAGATAAGTTTTCCTGCTATAAGTAACCTCTGGACATTTCAACCTGTATAGGCATCTAAGGGAATTGGAGTACAAAAAGTTTATTCAGTTGGATATTCTATGTATTGAATAAGGCCAGCTCAGGTGGTCTTTATTTTTGAATAGGAGCTGGGTGCTTTGCTATTATCTGATAATCTCAATTAATTGGGATGTAAATTTTTTAAGTAATTGTTTGGATGAGTGAGGTTGATGTCTATGTATATATGCTAATATAAGGTCATGCTGTAATTACCTTTGCATGATTGATATATATATATATATTGCAACTGAACCATAGTAGAAAAAAATAGATTGTTTACAAAACATGTACACAAAGAAATTGCTGTTTCTAGGGCGTTAGGAAAAGGGGAATAAAACAGAATAGAGATTGTTAACAAAACATAACGTTCAGGTAAACTTGTTAAATCTATCCCCCTCTGCTATTATTATATGCTATAGGTGACCAAAATCAAATAAGCTTGCACAAAAATTATAAAATTTAACTGACCTTACATAGGATACTACTAATCCCTCATATACTGCACTAAATACAGGAGTAATCAACTCCATAACCTTACTTCACTCAGTGGCACATATAGAACCCTGTTTTAGATACAGTTTGTTAGAGACTCTGCCCTTCTCGGCAGAACACGCTATCTATAGCTTATTTTTTTCTGCTTTTTTTGTTTTCCTTTACACTCTGTACACCTAGCTCTCACAATTGCACCTTTTTTCTCTTCTTTTCTTTTCCTCTCTATTTATTTATTTTTATGGATACATTTTTAGGGATTAGTAGAACAGATACAGGCATAATGCCACCTTAAACTAAGGACAGAAAGCCTAGATCTAGTATAAGTAGCTTAGAGACAGGGATAGCTGATTTCTCACCTGGCCCTAGTACTGTTATCGATACAAACAATCTGGTAAAACAAATCTCTGAAATATTTCTCCCACAGTTTGAGGGAGTGAAATCAGAGTTAATGACCTTAACAAGTGAACTTAAACAAATATCTAGCAGACTTGGAGAAATCGAAAATAGAATATCTGATATAGATGATCTCCAACATACACAACAAACTGTACTGAATGCCCAGGCCAAGTCTATAGAATTTTTGCAAGCACGAGTAGATGACCTAGAGGACAGGTCAAGGAGAAACAATCTAAAAATAATAGGGCTTCCAGAGACTCCTGATTTTGCCGATCTTATGAAATTTGTTAAAATAACTCTATCTGAAATTTTGGATATGCCACAAAATAGCTCAGAGATTTTAGTTGAAAGGGTTCACAGGCTGGGCACAAATGTTAGGAAAGATAATTCTATCAAATACAAAAGACCAGTGCTAGTGAAATTCTTGAATTTTCAGGATAAGCAGAATTTTTTAGCCTACTATAGGAAAAAAGCTAGCGTAGAAATTAATAAAGAACGTATTTTTTTATTCCAAGATTTTTCTGCTGAAACTGGAAATAGGAGGAGAATAATGGCTCCGTGGTGTACGCAGCTGATTAATGCAGGCTATCAAGCTACAATGATATACCCTGCAAAAATCAAAATGCTTACAGATAACAAGATAATTATGCTGAATACAGTAGAAGAGGTTAAACAGTTTATGGAAAATAAAAAAATCTCCGCAGAATAAATGTCTAGACTAATGGTAACTCAAAGAAGTGGTTATGGTCTGGCTGCTCTGTATCTCTCTTTCTCTTTTTCTTAGATTTTTTTATTTATGTATATATACATTTTTTTATTTTATTTTCTTCTCTCTCTCCCTCTCTCCTCTCCCTTCGCCTGCCCCTTCTCAACTCGGTGGCTTTGCTGGTTGTCTATGGGGGATCATCAGTATTATGATCAATAAGGTAAATATATAAATGAAAAAATCTATTAATTTGGTCTCTTGGAATGTGGGCGGATTTTCCTCCCCTGCCAAGAGGAAAAAAATAATTCATCATCTTAAAAATCATAAACCAGATATCGCCTTCCTACAGGAAACGCATCTGAGCCTACAGGAAGCGGAGAAATTAAAAATAGGGTGGATTGGGGAGGTAATTGCGACACCAGCAATAAAAAGAAAGAGGGGTAGCGTGTATTTTTAGCAAAAACTTAGAATTCCAGTTAATATCTCAATATAAAGATGCAGAAGGAAGGTATTTAATCTTAGAAATAGAGATTAATAAGTCTCGATATACGTTATGTAATCTGTATGCTCCAAATGAATGTCAAACAGAATTCTGGGATCAGTTATTTGCTAAACTAATCAACTCAATAGACTCCCAATTAATTATTGGGGGGGATTTCAACAGTGTATTTATACCACAGCTGGATAGGCTTAGAACTAGCAGATCATATAGGTCCAAGAAAGAGGCTAAGATACTGACCTCTTTCGCGAAAAGTCTTAAAGTAAAAGATATATGGAGAATTCAACATCCAGATGAGAAAATGTTCACGTGCGAGTCTAAATCCTTCCGCACATTTTCAAGAATAGATATGTTTTTAGTGACCGAAAATCTATTACAATTGGAAATTAAGACAGGTATAAAGAGTATAGTTATCTCAGACCATGCAATTATTTCTATGTCTGTCCAGCTGGGGAGTAAAAGGGAAAGTCAGTGTGGCAAATTTTTCTTTCCAGCCTTTTTATATTCTAATGTTAACTTTAGAAATTGGCTAATCCATAAATGGAGGGATTATGTCTCTTTTAATAAAGATTATCAGCCTAAAACAGAAATTTTTTGGGAGGCGTCGAAGGCCTTTCTTAGAGGGGAAATAAAGGCATATATGGTCAAAAGGAAAAGAAAATTAAGAGCAAGGGAACTCCAACTAACAAATCAACTCAAAAATAAACTGATAAAATATATTAATGAATCTAATAAGGGCAATTGGGAATCTTATCAAAAAGTGAAAATAGAGAGAGAGACCTTCCTAACTCAACACCAGCTACAAGAGGAGCTTAAAAATAAAGCAATTTACCGGCACCTTTTCCCCCAAAACAGCTAAAATGCTATCAAATATATCTAAAAATAGG
Source organism: Bombina bombina (assembly GCF_027579735.1). Lineage (NCBI taxonomy): Eukaryota > Metazoa > Chordata > Amphibia > Anura > Bombinatoridae > Bombina > Bombina bombina. Next base: position 518,775,735 of record NC_069504.1, read on the forward strand.
AAAAAAAATAATTATATTGGGACAATTATATCTGAGGGCATTAAGTATAATACTCCAAAAGATATAAATAGACAATTCCAGTTATTTTTTCAAAAACTGTACTCTTCTGTAGAGGTTAATAAGGAGGCGAAAAATTGTTTCTGGGAAAATCTTAAAATTCCTAAAATATCCTCAGATCAAGTAGCTTCAATAAATAAAGAGATCACGGTAGAGGAGACACTAAAGGCAATCAAAGAGTCAGCTCTAGGGAAGGCTCCCGGCCCCGATCAATTACCAATTGAATTTTATAAAGTGCTTTCAGAAGAGATTGCCCCGACATTAACTGAACTATTTAACAAATATTTTATACAAAGCTTAAAACCTTCCCAATCTTTTAGTGCATCAAATATTATACTCATATTAAAAAAAGATAAGGATCCTAATCTAATGGACTCATACAGACCAATTTCACTTCTCAATAGTGATTATAAGCTTGTGGCTAGTATCCTAGCTGCACGTCTTAAAGAGAGTATAGGAGATGTTATCCACCCAGATCAAACTGGATTTATTGCTGGGTATAGAATAAACCTTGCCAAATCAGAGATTTTATGGATTATTAAAAATAAAAACAGCTTAATAGAGAATCCCTTCAAACTAACTGAAAAAAATATCAAATATCTTGGAATAATTATCTCTAGAAATCCAGAGGAATGGTATGACATAAACTATACCCCGATATGGAAAAAGTGTTCCTCTGAAATACAGAAATGGAGTAAATTACCATTATCTTTGTCGGCAAGGATAGCACTAATTAAAATGCGTACATTCCCCAAAATTTTATTTCTTATTCAGCATATACCTGCCTTTTTACGTAAGGCAGATATACAAAAATTTAACTCTTGTTGTTCTCGCTTTCTCTGGACACCAAAAAAACCACAAATTTCTTTACTAAGGTTAACGCATCCAAAAGATTTGGGTGGATTTGCATTTCCTAACCTAACAAATTACAATCTTAGGAAAAACAAATTTGGAATCCAGCGAGGGATCCAAACAATAGGGGTGCGCTAAAGAAAGTGTGAATCAGTCACTTCACAAACCGTCAGTTTGATGATTGGATGATTGGATCGATATTGCCAAATGGCTCCTATGAGGCAAGACGGGTGGAGTGAATGCAGTGGTGATTATTGTTTCATTGAAGGCAGCTCCTCTAATCCTCGGTGTGGGGATTCTGTAGAATTAAAGTTGAGAAAGAGGGCGCCACATAGCGTAATATGTTTGAGAAAACTTCAAAGGTAAAATGAATCAAAAATGCTTACCAAATGGAAATGCACCGTACTGTGACCGGTGCTGACAAGCCGGCTAACACTCACAGTGGTTAGTACACTGATGTCTGTGGTAAACTGCGTCTGTATGCAGGTCGAGTGATTCTGTCTGACTCCTGTGTCGGATCGCTCACTTTCTCAGCCAACGTGATAGTGCTGTGTCAGATTCACGCTGCAGGTTAAGTGTGACACCTTGACCCTTGCAAATTGCCGGTAAAAGCAAAAAGGACAACTTCCGTGTAAGTTAAAAGATATTTATTCCATATAAAGTACCGCTACGCGTTTCTCGACCGTAACCGGTCGTTTCCTCAGGCATGAAATAATGGATACAATTGTTACAAAGTAAAAACCTTATATACAGGTGTGTATTAAAAAACGGAAGTTGTCAAAGCACCTAGAGTAACCAATAATAGCTCAGTTGATACGATGAGTGTAATTATCCCTGATTAGAAATTCAAATGTGAGTTAACCCATAACAGACTGGTATGAAAGATTTAATTCAACTGTTTTATCTGAGCTCAAAAATAAAATGAAAAAAGGGGGAAGAAAAGGACCTGGAGTTTTGTTATATTAGTCATATCTTGCATGTAGTAAAGTTATAGCTGTTTCTTCTAGCATCAACAAAAGAAAACATAATATTTTATAATCTATATAGTTCGTGTGTATGTTAGAATAAAAACACTTGCACACTAAAAAAATTAATTAAAAAACCAAGTTGTAGTGTTTTCCATTTTAGAAAAGTTAAACAAATTTTGTTGTTTTCGGTTTGGGTCTGTAAAGATTTGTTAGAGAACTTAAAGAGATATTTTATTGATATTAAATTGATAATAAAGGTATAGAATATCTATTGCTGAAGGTGTGTGATTTACAGAAAAGGTGGGATTTCCCGGCCCTAGCCCAAAGAGCGGAAAAAAGTACCACATAATGTAATGGCAATTTTTATTAAAAAGGGTATAATATATTAATTTTTAAAAAATATAAATAAATATAAAAAAAAAATATAAAAAAAATATAAAAAAAAAAAAAAAAAAAATTCTAATCTGAGAGTTTGCAGATTGTGTGAGGAAAGAGTGGAATTGGTACGGATTCCTCTTCAATAAATGGAAGTTGATAACGTAATTTAGCTATATTACTATGGGATTCCTATAATATTTGATCATGATAAATAGAATGAGATGGATCTATAGTGTCTACAGACTTTTGATTTGATCAGAACCAACCCCTATGTCTGTTCTCATATATGTGAACAAATGTTGCTATTCTCCTATATGACCACTGTTGGACAGATTTAGCTAAACGCTATGTGAACCTATGTTGTAAAAATTCTTATATAGTTTAATGATTGTGTAAGCGATCCTAGTCTTGAATGAGCATGTAGTGCATGTCTAAGAAAGTGTGTATATATGTAAAAGTTGATGTGTGATGTCACAATAGAAAGCTAATGGAACATTTAGCTAATCTAAAGATAAAATAGGGTATGCATCTATGAGAACCATTTTTGATGAATGTATATATAATATTATAATAACCATATCGATCATATAGTGTCGCGAAAAAAAAAAAAAAAGAGAGAAAAAAAGAGATAAAGTAGAGGATCATTATTGTATGAAGCCAATGTGCATAAAAATTAGGATTTGGTCTGCATCAAAGATTTCCAGTAGGGTAGTCCCACACAAACTATTTAATCGGGCTTCAACCATTCTCTTTAGAACTGATAAGGTCACGATTTTTATTATCTGATCAAGATCTCTCATTCCACAAATATATCCATACACTCACTACTTTCATGCACATGGGTCCTAATTTTTATGCACATTGGCTTCATACAATAATGATCCTCTACTTTATCTCTTTTTTTTTTTTTTTTTTTTTTTTCGACACTATATGATCGATATGGTTATTATAATATTATATATACATTCATCAAAAATGGTTCTCATAGATGCATACCCTATTTTATCTTTAGATTAGCTAAATGTTCCATTAGCTATCTATTGTGACATCACACATCAACTTTTACATATATACACACTTTCTTAGACATGCACTACATGCTCATTCAAGACTAGGATCGCTTACACAATCATTAAACTATATAAGAATTTTTACAACATAGGTTCACATAGCGTTTAGCTAAATCTGTCCAACAGTGGTCATATAGGAGAATAGCAACATTTGTTCACATATATGAGAACAGACATAGGGGTTGGTTCTGATCAAATCAAAAGTCTGTAGACACTATAGATCCATCTCATTCTATTTATCATGATCAAATATTATAGGAATCCCATAGTAATATAGCTAAATTACGTTATCAACTTCCATTTATTGAAGAGGAATCCGTACCAATTCCACTCTTTCCTCACACAATCTGCAAACTCTCAGATTAGAAAAATTTTTTTTTTTTTTTTTATATTTTTTTTTATATTTATTTATATTTTTAAAAAATTAATATATTATACCCTTTTTAATAAAAATTGCCATTACATTATGTGGTACTTTTTTCCGCTCTTTGGGCTAGGGCCGGGAAATCCCACCTTTTCTGTAAATCACACACCTTCAGCAATAGATATTCTATACCTTTATTATCAATTTAATATCAATAAAATATCTCTTTAAGTTCTCTTTAACAAATCTTTACAGACCCAAACCGAAAACAACAAAATTTGTTTAACTTTTCTAAAATGGAAAACACTACAACTTGGTTTTTTAATAAATTTTTTAGTGTGCAAGTGTTTTTATTCTAACATACACACGAACTATATAGATTATAAAATATTATGTTTTCTTTTGTTGATGCTAGAAGAAACAGCTATAACTTTACTACATGCAAGATATGACTAATATAACAAAACTCCAGGTCCTTTTCTTCCCCCTTTTTTCATTTTATTTTTGAGCTCAGATAAAACAGTTGAATTAAATCTTTCATACCAGTCTGTTATGGGTTAACTCACATTTGAATTTCTAATCAGGGATAATTACACTCATCGTATCAACTGAGCTATTATTGGTTACTCTAGGTGCTTTGACAACTTCCGTTTTTTAATACACACCTGTATATAAGGTTTTTACTTTGTAACAATTGTATCCATTATTTCATGCCTGAGGAAACGACCGGTTACGGTCGAGAAACGCGTAGCGGTACTTTATATGGAATAAATATCTTAACTTACACGGAAGTTGTCCTTTTTGCTTTTACCGGCAATTTGCAAGGGTCAAGGTGTCACACTTAACCTGCAGCGTGAATCTGACACAGCACTATCACGTTGGCTGAGAAAGTGAGCGATCCGACACAGGAGTCAGACAGAATCACTCGACCTGCATACAGACGCAGTTTACCACAGACATCAGTGTACTAACCACTGTGAGTGTTAGCCGGCTTGTCAGCACCGGTCACAGTACGGTGCATTTCCATTTGGTAAGCATTTTTTATTCATTTTACCTTTGAAGTTTTCTCAAACATATTACGCTATGTGGCGCCCTCTTTCTCAACTTTAAAATTACAATCTTGCATCTATGGCCAGAATTGCCATGGATTGGCTAACTGAAACCAACTGTTACAAATGGCGATATAGAAGAGGCCATAGTTACTCCCTACGCTCTTAAAGCGTTGCTTCACATTGCCAAATTTAAAGATGTAAGAGAATATGTTCCAAAATTCACAACTTATAAGGTAATCATAGCATGGTACAAAATTTGTAATTTGTTAGAAGTGAATCACTTGCTCTCTAAGTTTCTACCCATTAGAGGAAATCCAGATTTTGAGAGCGGGTGTACATCACCCGCCTTTAGAAAATGGTCAGCAAATGATTTGAAATTCTTGGAACAGGTCGTGGACCCAGCTACTAAGCACATGAAAACATTTGAATCATTACTTAGAGAATTTAATCTGGATAAGAGATAATTTTTTGCATATTTACAAATGAGGCATTTTTACTATAAGCAGGAACCCCTGGAGGCTGATGCCTGGTCGCTGGGCCCACTAGACGCTATTATTGCTAGCTTTTCCGCAGGTAACCATTCTATCTCACATATTTACAGATTATTAATACTTAAAGAGGCCAAAGCTAAGGTAAATAAGCTGTTTCACTCTTGGAAATTAGATATTCCCGAAATCGATTTGAATTTTTTTCAAAAGAGTTTTGACAGAGTAAGAAAGTTCTCAAATAATATGGCAATAAGAGAGTCTCACTTAAAACTCCTTAATAGAGCATACCTGACACCCAGCAGAATGGGTAAATGGAAAGGAGACACGGCCTGCTTTAGATGTAAATTCCCTGCAGCCGATCTATTTCATGTCTTCTATGCATGCCCAAAAATTTCTCAATTATGGAAACAAATAGAATTTTGGCTTAATAGATTTCTGCCAGTTAAAATCTGGCTTAAACCTACACATATTTTCTTTCTGGTTCACGATCAAGTGCAGAATAAGTCCCTGATTAACACCGTAATCCTGTTAGTTAGACAGAAGATTTTAAGAGCCTGGAAGGACAAAAATGCTCCTAGCATAGCTGTTGTAATTCAAGACGTAACTTATCAAATGGTCTTAGATCAGAATGATCCACTAATTTTTATAGAGAATAAAATAAAAAAGTATATGGCAAAATGGGACAAAGTAATTTTAGATCAGCCTAGAGAGGTACAGCTGCAGCTATTAGGCTATTTTCGAAGTTCACCAGAATTCCTACAATTACTATTAACAGATGAGTATCCAGAATTTTGGAGACAGCATTTTTCTCCAACATTGGTGTGTCCGGTCCACGGCGTCATCCTTACTTGTGGGATATTCTCTTCCCCAACAGGAAATGGCAGAGTCCCAGCAAAGCTGGCCATATAGTCCCTCCTAGGCTCCGCCCACCCCTGTCATTATCTTTGCCGTTGCACAGGCAACATCTCCACGGAGATGGTTAAGAGTTTTTTGGTGTTTAAATGTAGCTTTTATTCTTCTATCAAGTGTTTGTTATTTTAAAATAGTGCTGGTATGTACTATTTACTCTGAAACAGAAAAGGATGAAGATTTCTGTTTGTGAGAGGAAGATGATTTTAGCAGACAGTAACTAAAATCGATTGCTGTTTCCACATAGGACTGTTGAGATGAAGTAACTTCAGTTGGGGGAAGCAGTTAGCAGACTTTTCTGCTTAAGGTATGACTAGCCATATTTCTAACAAGACGATGTAATGCTGGAAGGCTGTCATTTCCCCTCATGGGGACCGGTAAGCCATTTTCTTAGTCAAACAAACAGAATAAAGGGCTTATTATGGGCTAAAAAACTGGTAGACATTTTTATGGGCTAAATCGATTGCTTTATTTGGGCATTTTATTCATATTTATGCTAACAATTTGCATTTATAAACTTGGGGAACGTTTATTAAACGGCAGGCACTGTGTTAGACACCTTTTCCAGTCAGAGGGCCTTCCTAGTTGTAGACTGAGCCTCATTTTCGCGCCATTACTGCGCAGTTGTTTTTTGAGAGCAGGGCATGCAGATGCATGTGTGAGGATCTAAAAATTGCTGGAAAAGCTTCTAGAAGGCGTCAATTGGTATCGTATTCCCCTCTGGGCTTGGTTGGGTCTCAGCAAAGACTATAGCTGGGACTGTATAGGGGTTAAATTTATAAACGGCTCCGGTTCCGTTATTTTAAGGGTTAAAGCTCTGAAATTTGATGTGCAATACTATTAATGCTTTAAGACACTGTGGTGAAATTTTGGTAATTTTTGAACAATTCCTTCATACTTTTTCACATATTCAGTAATAAAGTGGTTTCTGTTTAAAATTTAAAGAGACAGTAAAGGTTTTGTTTTAAAACGTTTTTTTGTGTTTTGTTGACAAGTTTAAGCCTGTTTAACATGTCTGTGCCTTCGGATAAGCTATGTTCTATATGTATGAAAGCCAATGTGTCTCCCCATTTAAATTTATGTGATAATTGTGCCATAGCGTCCAAACAAAGTAAGGACAGTACTGCCACAGATAATGAAATTGCCCAAGATGATTCCTCAGATGAGGGGAGTAAACATGATACTACATCATCCCCTACTGTGTCTACACCAGTTTTGCCCACGCAGGAGGCCCCTAGTACATCTAGTGCGCCAATACTTATTACCATGCAACAATTAACGGCTGTAATGGATAACTCCATAGCAAATATTTTATCCAAAATGCCTACTTATCAGAGAAAGCGCGATTGCTCTGTTTTAAACACTGAAGAGCAGGAGGGCGCTGATGATAATTGTTCTGTCATACCCTCACACCAATCTAAAGGGGCCATGAGGGAGGTTTTGTCAGATGGAGAAATTTCAGATTCAGGAAAAATTTCTCAACAAGCTGAACCTGATGTTGTGACATTTAAATTTAAATTAGAACATCTCCGCGCACTGCTTAAGGAGGTGTTATCTACTCTGGATGATTGTGACAACTTGGTCATTCCAGAGAAATTATGCAAGATAGACAAGTTCCTAGAGGTTCCGGTGCACCCCGACGCTTTTCCTATACCCAAGCGGGTGGCGGACATAGTAAATAAGGAGTGGGAAAAGCCCGGCATACCTTTTGTTCCCCCCCCCTATATTTAAGAAATTATTTCCTATGGTCGACCCCAGAAAGGACTTATGGCAGACAGTCCCTAAGGTCGAGGTGGCAGTTTCTACTCTAAACAAACGCACTACTATTCCTATCGAAGATAGTTGTGCTTTCAAAGATCCTATGGAAAAAAAAAATTGGAAGGTTTGCTTAAAAAGATTTTTGTACAGCAAGGTTACCTTCTACAACCAATTTCGTGCATTGTTCCTGTCACTACAGCAGCGTGGTTCTGGTTCGAGGAACTAGAAAAGTCGCTCAGTAGAGAGACTCCATATGAGGAGGTTATGGACAGAGTTCACGCACTTAAATTGGCTAACTCTTTTATATTAGATGCCGCTTTGCAATTAGCTAGATTAGCGGCGAAAAATTCAGGGTTTGCTATCGTGGCGCGCAGAGCGCTTTGGCTAAAGTCTTGGTCAGCGGATGTGTCATCCAAGACAAAATTGCTTAACATCCCTTTCAAAGGTAAAACTCTATTTGGACCAGAATTGAAAGAGATTATTTCAGACATCACTGGGGGAAAGGGCCACGCCCTCCCACAAGATAGGTCTTTCAAGGCTAAAAATAAGTCTAATTTTCGTTCCTTTCGCAATTTCAGGAACGGACCGGCCTCTAATTCTGCATCCTCTAAGCAAGAGGGTAATGCCTCACAACCCAAACCAGCCTGGAAACCGATGCAAGGCTGGAACAAGGGTAAGCAGGCCAAGAAGCCTGCCGCTGCTAACAAAACAGCATGAAGGAGTAGCCCCCGATCCGGGACCGGATCTAGTGGGGGGCAGACTCTCTCTCTTTGCTCAGGCTTGGGCAAGAGATGTTCAGGATCCCTGGGCGCTAGAAATAGTTTCTCAAGGTTATCTCCTGGAATTCAAGGAACTACCCCCAAGGGGAAGGTTCCACATGTTTCACTTATCCTCAAACCAAATAAAGAGACAGGCATTCTTACATTGTGTAGAAGACCTGTTAAAGATGGGAGTGATACACCCAGTTCCAATAAAGGAACAAGGAATGGGATTTTATTCCAATCTGTTCGTAGTTCCCAAAAAAGAAGGAACTTTCAGACCAATTTTGAATTTGGATCCTAAACAAATTTCTCAGGGTACCATCGTTCAAGATGGAAACCATTCGAACGATTCTACCCACTATCCAGGAAAGTCAATTTATGACTACCGTGGATCTAAAGGATGCGTACCTACATATTCCTATCCACAAGGAACATCATCAGTTCCTAAGGTTCGCTTTTCTGGACAAGCATTACCAGTTTGTGGCCCTCCCATTCGGGTTAGCCACTGCTCCAAGGATTTTCACAAAGGTGCTAGGGTCCCTTCTAGCGGTTCTAAGACCGAGGGGCATTGCAGTAGTACCTTACTTGGACGACTTTCTAATACAAGCGTCGTCCCTGTCAAAAGCAAAGGCTCATACAGACATCGTTCTAGCCTTTCTCAGATTACACGGATGGAAGGTGAACATAGAAAAAAGTTCTCTGTCTCCGTCGACAAGAGTTCCCTTCTTGGGAACAATAATAGATTCCTTAGAAATGAGGATTTTTCTGACAGAAGTGCTTCATTCTGTTCCTCGTCCTTCCATAGCGCAGTGCATGGAAGTAGTAGGGTTGATGGTTGCAGCAATGGACATAGTTCCTTTTGCACAAATTCATCTAAGACCATTACAACTGTGCATGCTCAAACAGTGGAATGGGGACTATACAGACTTGTCTCCAATGATTCAAGTAGATCAGAAGACCAGAGATTCACTCCGTTGGTGGCTGACCCTGGACCATCTGTCCCAGGGAATGAGCTTCCGCAGACCAGAGTGGGTCATTGTCACGACCGACGCCAGTCTAGTGGGCTGGGGCGCGGTCTGGGAATCCCTGAAAGCTCAGGGTCTATGGTCTCGGGAAGAGTCTCTTCTCCCGATAAACATTCTGGAACTGAGAGCGATATTCAATGCTCTCAGGGCTTGGCCTCAGCTAGCAAAGGCCAGATTCATAAGGTTCCAATCAGACAACATGACAGTTGCGTATATCAATCATCAGGGGGGAACAAGGAGTTCCCTGGCGATGAAAGAAGTGACCAAAATAATTCAATGGGCGGAGGATCACTCCTGCCACCTGTCTGCGATCCACATCCCAGGAGTGGAAAACTGGGAGGCGGACTTTCTGAGTCGTCAGACATTCCATCCGGGGGAGTGGGAACTCCATCCGGAGATCTTTGCCCAAATAACTCAATTATGGGGCATTCCAGACATGGATCTGATGGCGTCTCGTCAGAACTTCAAGGTTCCTTGCTACGGGTCCAGATCCAGGGATCCCAAGGCGACTCTAGTAGATGCACTAGTAGCACCTTGGACATTCAACCTAGCTTATGTATTTCCACCGTTTCCTCTCATTCCCAGGCTGGTAGCCAGGATCAATCAGGAGAGGGCCTCGGTGATCTTGATAGCTCCTGCGTGGCCACGCAGGACTTGGTATGCAGACCTGGTGAATATGTCATCGGCTCCACCATGGAAGCTACCTTTGAGACAGGACCTTCTTGTTCAGGGTCCATTCGAACATCCAAATCTGGTCTCCCTCCAGCTGATGGCTTGGAGATTGAACGCTTGATTCTATCGAAGCGTGGGTTTTCAGATTCTGTGATAGATACTCTGGTTCAGGCCAGAAAACCGGTAACTAGAAAAATTTACCATAAAATATGGAAAAAATATATCTGTTGGTGTGAATCCAAAGGATTCCCATGGAATAAGATAAAAATTCCTAAGATTCTCTCCTTTCTACAAGAAGGTTTGGAGAAAGGATTATCTGCAAGTTCTCTAAAGGGACAGATCTCTGCTTTATCTGTCTTACTACACAAGAGACTGGCAGCTGTGCCAGATGTTCAAGCATTTGTTCAGGCTCTGGTTAGGATCAAGCCTGTTTACAGACCTTTGACTCCTCCCTGGAGTCTAAATCTAGTTCTTTCAGTTCTTCAAGGGGTTCCGTTTGAACCTTTACATTCCATAGATATTAAGTTACTATCTTGGAAAGTTTTGTTTTTGGTTGCAATTTCTTCTGCTAGAAGAGTTTCAGAGTTATCTGCTCTGCAGTGTTCTCCGCCCTATCTGGTGTTCCATGCAGATAAGGTGGTTTTGCGTACTAAGCCTGGTTTTCTTCCTAAGGTTGTTTCTAACAAAAATATTAACCAGGAGATAGTTGTACCTTCTTTGTGTCCGAATCCAGTTTCAAAGAAGGAACGTTTGTTACACAATTTGGACGTAGTCCGTGCTCTAAAATTCTATTTAGAGGCTACAAAAGATGTCAGACAAACATCTTCCTTGTTTGTTGTTTATTCTGGTAAAAGGAGAGGTCAAAAAGCGACTTCTACCTCTCTTTCCTTTTGGCTTAAAAGCATCATCCGATTGGCTTATGAGACTGCCGGACGGCAGCCTCCTGAAAGAATCACAGCTCACTCCACTAGGGCTGTGGCTTCCACATGGGCCTTCAAGAACGAGGCTTCTGTTGACCAGATATGTAAGGCAGCGACTTGGTCTTCACTGCACACTTTTGCCAAATTTTACAAATTTGATACTTTTGCTTCTTCGGAGGCTATTTTTGGGAGAAAGGTTTTGCAAGCTGTGGTGCCTTCCGTTTAGGTAACCTGATTTGCTCCCTCCCTTCATCCGTGTCCTAAAGCTTTGGTATTGGTTCCCACAAGTAAGGATGACGCCGTGGACCGGACACACCAATGTTGGAGAAAACAGAATTTATGCTTACCTGATAAATTACTTTCTCCAACGGTGTGTCCGGTCCACGGCCCGCCCTGGTTTTTTAATCAGGTCTGATGAATTATTTTCTCTAACTACAGTCACCACGGTACCATATGGTTTCTCCTATATATATTTCCTCCTGTCCGTCGGTCGAATGACTTGGGTGGGCGGAGCCTAGGAGGGACTATATGGCCAGCTTTGCTGGGACTCTTTGCCATTTCCTGTTGGGGAAGAGAATATCCCACAAGTAAGGATGACGCCGTGGACCGGACACACCGTTGGAGAAAGTAATTTATCAGGTAAGCATAAATTCTGTTTTTTTTTTAGGGGGGGACGAGCATTGGGGGGGAGGGGGGGAGGTGGAATAGAGTAGGAGAGGTATCCCCTTTCTGGTTTTTTTTTTTTTTTTTTTTGCCGTTTCCCCTTTTTTTTCTTTTTTTTCTCCTCTTTCTTTTTTCTGTTTCTCTTGTTTTCTTCTTGATCTAGCAAATTGATATTGTTTTGCACTTAGTTGATCTAGAAAATGCTGTGCTTAGATCCTAATGAGTTTCTGTTATGATTTTTTATAAAGTATACAAACAGTAATGTGCTATACTTTAGACAAAGAGACTATCTATGAAATATTTTTTTATTATGTAAATGTAAAGCTATATTTTCTTTTTCTTTGCCTAACCATGTTTTGTCTGTTACTAAGAAAACTATAATAAAAATTATATTTAAAAAAAAAAAAAAAAAGGCAAAGTTTGTAAAACTGAATTGTGGGTGTGATGAGGGGTGTATTTATAGACATTTCTCCTGTTAAGTGTGGTCAGTCCACGGGTCATCATTACTTCTGGGATATTAACTCCTCCCCAACAGGAAGTGCAAGAGGATTCACCCAGCAGAGCTGCTATATAGCTCCTCCCCTCTACGTCACCTCCAGTCATTCTCTTGCACCCAACGAATAGATAGGATGTGTGAGAGGACTGTGGTGATTATACTTAGTTTCATACCTTCAATCAAAAGTTTGTTATTTTATAATAGCACCGGAGTGTGTTATTCCTTCTCTGGTAGAATTTGAAGAAGAATCTACCTGAGTTTTTTCTATGATTTTAGCCGGCGTAGTTAAGATCATATTGCTGTTTCTCGGCCATCTGAGGAGAGGTAAACTTCAGATCAGGGGACAGCGGGCAGATTAATCTGCAAGAGGTATGTAGCAGCTTATTATTTTCTGACAATGGAATTGATGAGAAAATTCTGCTATACCGATATAATGTAAACTCAGCCTTAAATGCAGTAGCAGCAACTGATATCAGGCTGTCATGTATGTATATTTTACACTTCAGTATTCTGGGGAATGGCACTTCACTGGAATTATACTGTATGCATAAGACTTTAGCCTAATTTGCAGGGACTTGCAACAGGCTTTTTAATAACACTTAACTTATTTATGTTAAACGTTTTTTGCTGGCATGTAAAATCGTTTAATTTTCTGAGGTACTGGGTGAAAAAAATGTTTTGGGCACTATTTTTTTCCACTTGGCAGTCGTTTTATTTAATTTATGACAGTTTACTGATCTCTCTCACTGTTGTGTGTGAGGGGGAGGGGCCTTTTTTGGCGCTTTTGCTACGCATCAAAAAATTCAGTCAGAAGTTTATTGTCTTCCCTGCATGATCCGGTTCATCTCTACAGAACTCAGGGGTCTTCAAAACTTGTTTTGAGGGAGGTAATAACTCACAGCAGAGCTGTGAGATTGTAGTTGACTGTGATAAAAAATGTTTATTTCTGTATTTTTTTTTTCTGCTATCAGGGTTAGTTATCCTTTGCTAATGGGAGCAATCCTTTGCTAAAAGTGTGTTTTTTTTACAAAGATTTGATGCTATAACTTTTCAGTATATCAATTTCCAACTGTCATAACTTTTTCTGTGCTTCTTATAGGCACAGTACGTTTTCATATTATAGTAAATTACTTGAAAAGTATCTCCAAGTTGCTAGTTTATTTGCTAGTGTGTTAAACATGTCTGATTCAGAGGAAGATATCTGTGCTATATGTGCTAAAGCCAAAGTGGAGCCCAATAGAAATTTATGTACTAACTGTATTGATGCTACTTTAACTAAAAGTCAATCTGTACAAATTGAACATATTTCACCAAACAACGAGGGGAGAGTTATGCCGACTAACTCGCCTCACGTGTCAGTACCTGCATCTCCCGCTCGGGAGGTGCGTGATATTGTAGCGCCGAGTACATCTGGGCGGCCATTACAAATCACATTACAGGATATGGCTACTGTTATGACTGAAGTTTTGGCTAAATTACCAGAACTAAGAGGTAAGCGTGATCACTCTGGGGTGAGAACAGAGTGCACTGATAATATTAGGGCCATGTCAGACACTGCGTCACAATTGGCAGAACATGAGGACGGAGAGCTTCATTCTGCGGGTGACGGTTCTGATCCAAACAGACTGGATTCAGATATTTCAAATTTTAAATTTAAGCTGGAAAACCTCCGTGTATTACTAGGGGAGGTGTTAGCGGCTCTGAATGATTGTAACACAGTTGCAATACCAGAGAAAATGTGTAGGTTGGATAAATATTTTGCGGTACCGTCGAGTACTGACGTTTTTCCTATACCTAAGAGACTTACTGAAATTGTTACTAAGGAGTGGGATAGACCCGGTGTGCCGTTCTCACCTCCTCCAATATTTAGAAAGATGTTTCCAATAGACGCCACCACACGGGACTTATGGCAAACGGTCCCTAAGGTGGAGGGAGCAGTTTCTACTTTAGCTAAGCGTACCACTATCCCGGTGGAGGATAGCTGTGCCTTTTCAGATCCAATGGATAAAAAGTTAGAAGGTTACCTTAAGAAAATGTTTGTTCAACAAGGTTTTATATTGCAACCTCTTGCATGCATTGCGCCTGTCACGGCTGCAGCAGCATTTTGGTTTGAGTCTCTGGAAGAGACACTTGAATCAGCTCCATTAGATGAGATTACACACAAACTTAAAGCCCTTAAGTTAGCTAACTCATTTATTTCGGATGCCGTAGTACATTTAACTAAACTTACGGCTAAGAATTCCGGATTCGCCATTCAGGCGCGCAGAGCACTGTGGCTAAAATCCTGGTCAGCTGATGTTACTTCTAAATATAAATTGCTTAATATACCTTTCAAAGGGCAGACCTTATTCGGGCCCGGGTTGAAAGAAATTATCTCTGACATTACAGGAGGTAAAGGCCATGCCCTGCCTCAAGACAGAGCCAAACCTAAGGCTAGACAGTCTAATTTTCGTTCCTTTCGTAATTTCAAAGCAGGAGCAGCATCAACTTCCTCTGCACCAAAACAGGAAGGAGCTGTTGCTCGCTACAGACAAGGCTGGAGACCTAACCAGTCCTGGAACAAGGGCAAGCAGGCCAGGAAACCTGCTGCTGCCCCTAAGACAGCATGAATCGAGGGCCCCCGATCCAGGAACGGATCTAGTGGGGGGCAGACTTTCTCTCTTCGCCCAGGCTTGGGCAAGAGATGTCCAGGATCCCTGGGCGTTAGAGATCATATCTCAGGGATACCTTCTGGACTTCAAATCCTCTCCCCCAAGAGGGAGATTTCATCTATCAAGGTTGTCAACAAACCAAATAAAGAAAGAGGCGTTTCTACGCTGCGTACAAGATCTTTTATTAATGGGAGTGATCCATCCGGTTCCGCGGTCGGAACAAGGACAAGGGTTTTACTCAAATCTGTTTGTGGTTCCCAAAAAAGAGGGAACTTTCAGGCCAATCTTGGATTTAAAGATCCTAAACAAATTCCTAAGAGTTCCATCGTTCAAAATGGAAACTATTCGGACAATCTTACCCATGATCCAAAAGGGTCAGTACATGACCACAGTGGATTTAAAGGATGCTTACCTTCACATACCGATTCACAAAGATCATTACCGGTATCTAAGGTTTGCCTTTCTAGACAGGCATTACCAGTTTGTAGCTCTTCCATTCGGATTGGCTACGGCTCCAAGAATCTTCACAAAGGTTCTGGGTGCTCTTCTGGCGGTACTAAGACCGAGAGGAATTTCGGTAGCTCTGTACCTAGACGACATTCTGATACAAGCTTCAAGCTTTCAAACTGCCAAGTCTCATACAGAGTTAGTACTGGCATTTCTAAGGTCGCATGGATGGAAGGTGAACGAAAAGAAGAGTTCTCTCTTTCCACTCACAAGAGTTCCCTTCTTGGGGACTCTTATAGATTCTGTAGAAATGAAGATTTACCTGACAGAAGACAGGTTAACAAAGCTTCAAAATGCATGCTGTGTCCTTCATTCCATTCAACACCCGTCAGTAGCTCAATGCATGGAGGTGATCGGCTTAATGGTAGCGGCAATGGACATAGTACCCTTTGCACGCCTACATCTCAGACCGCTGCAATTGTGCATGCTAAGTCAGTGGAATGGGGATTACTCAGACTTGTCCCCTACTCTGAATCTGGATCAAGAGACCAGAAATTCTCTTCTATGGTGGCTTTCTCGGCCACATCTGTCCAGGGGGATGCCATTCAGCAGGCCGGACTGGACAATTGTAACAACAGACGCCAGCCTACTAGGTTGGGGCGCTGTCTGGAATTCTCTGAAGGCTCAGGGACAATGGAATCAGGAGGAGAGTCTCCTACCAATAAACATTCTGGAATTGAGAGCAGTTCTCAATGCCCTTCTGGCTTGGCCCCAGTTAACAACTCGGGGGTTCATCAGGTTTCAGTCGGACAACATCACGACTGTAGCTTACATCAACCATCAGGGAGGGACAAGAAGCTCCCTAGCAATGATGGAAGTATCCAAGATAATTCGCTGGGCAGAGTCTCACTCTTGCCACCTGTCAGCAATCCACATCCCGGGAGTGGAGAACTGGGAGGCGGATTTCTTAAGTCGTCAGACTTTTCATCCGGGGGAGTGGGAACTTCATCCGGAGGTCTTTGCCCAAATACTTCGACGTTGGGGCAAACCAGAGATAGATCTCATGGCGTCTCGACAGAATGCCAAGCTTCCTCGTTACGGGTCCAGATCCAGGGATCCGGGAGCGGTTCTGATAGATGCTTTGACAGCACCTTGGACCTTCGGGATGGCTTATGTGTTTCCACTCTTCCCGATGCTTCCTCGATTGATTGCCAGAATCAAACAGGAGAGAGCATCAGTGATTCTAATAGCGCCTGCATGGCCACGCAGGACTTGGTATGCAGATCTAGTGGACATGTCATCCTGTCCACCTTGGTCTCTACCTCTGAATCAGGACCTTCTGATCCAGGGTCCCTTCAAACATCAAAATCTAATTTCTCTGAAGCTGACTGCTTGGAAATTGAACGCTTGATTTTATCAAAGCGTGGTTTTTCTGAGTCAGTTATTGATACCTTAATACAGGCTTGGAAGCCTGTTACCAGAAAGATTTACCATAAGATATGGCGCAAATACTTATATTGGTGCGAATCCAAGAGTTACTCATGGAGTAAGGTTAGGATTCCGAGGATATTGTCTTTTCTACAAGAAGGTTTAGAAAAGGGTTTATCCGCTAGTTCCTTAAAGGGACAGATTTCAGCTCTGTCCATTCTTTTACACAAACGTCTGTCAGAAGTTCCGGACGTTCAAGCTTTTTGTCAGGCTTTAGCTAGGATCAAGCCTGTGTTTAAAACTGTTGCTCCACCATGGAGTTTGAACTTAGTTCTTAATGTTTTACAGGGTGTTCCGTTTGAACCCCTTCATTCCATTGATATCAAGCTGTTATCTTGGAAAGTTCTGTTTTTAATGGCGATTTCCTCGGCTCGAAGAGTCTCTGAGTTATCTGCCTTACATTGTGATTCTCCTTATCTGATTTTTCATTCAGACAAGGTAGTTCTGCGTACTAAACCTGGGTTCCTACCTAAGGTGGTCACTAACAGGAATATCAATCAAGAGATTGTGGTTCCATCTTTGTGTCCTAATCCTTCTTCGAAGAAGGAACGTCTGCTACACAATCTAGATGTAGTCCGTGCCCTGAAATTTTATCTACAGGCAACTCAGGATTTTCGACAAACGTCTTCCCTGTTTGTCGTTTATTCTGGTCAGAGGAGAGGTCAAAAAGCTTCGGCTACCTCTCTCTCTTTTTGGCTTCGTAGCATAATACGGTTAGCCTATGAGACTGCTGGACAGCAGCCTCCTGAAAGAATTACAGCACATTCTACTAGAGCTGTGGCTTCCACTTGGGCCTTTAAGAATGAGGCTTCTGTTGAACAGATTTGCAAGGCTGCAACTTGGTCTTCTCTTCATACTTTTTCCAAATTTTACAAATTTGACACTTTTGCTTCTTCGGAGGCTGTTTTTGGGAGAAAGGTTCTTCAGGCAGTGGTTCCTTCCGTATAAAGAGCCTGCCTGTCCCTCCCGTCATCTGTGTACTTTAGCTTTGGTATTGGTATCCCAGAAGTAATGATGACCCGTGGACTGACCACACTTAACAGGAGAAAACAAAATTTATGCTTACCTGATAAATTCCTTTCTCCTGTAGTGTGGTCAGTCCACGGCCCGCCCTGTTTTTTATGGCAGGTAAAAAAAATTTGTATTACACTCCAGTCACCACTACACCCTTTGGCTTCTCCTTTCTCGTTGGTCCTTGGTCGAATGACTGGAGGTGACGTAGAGGGGAGGAGCTATATAGCAGCTCTGCTGGGTGAATCCTCTTGCACTTCCTGTTGGGGAGGAGTTAATATCCCAGAAGTAATGATGACCCGTGGACTGACCACACTACAGGAGAAAGGAATTTTTCAGGTAAGCATAAATTTTGTTTTTGAGGTTTGGGAAACTTTGCCCCTCCTGGTAGGATTGTATATCCCATACGTTACTAGCTCATGGACTCTTGCCAATTACATGAAAGAAATGAATTTATCAGGTAAGTTTTTATAAATTATGTTTTCTCCTTTAAAAAACAATATATGTGTGGGTACACTTAAAGTGAATGTAAACTTACAATGTATTGAAGACTCCTATGCATTTCTCTAGTGTTTCTTAGTGCAACCGCTATGTACTTTTTAATAATCAAAGTACCATTTTGGAAATATATACAGTAAAATATTATTTTGATGCCGTTTGCGTTCGAACTCCTTCCAGATGCTACTTCCTAGTTTAGCACTGTGTGATGTATAGAGCGGTTCCAACCGCTCTATATGTATCTCTCAAGCACACTCCTGATTAACAGTGGAGCTGCGCATGCGCTAAACTCCCCTCTCTATTTATTAAAAATTTCAATGAATTGGTAAACCTCTGACTGCTACTTTCCTGGGTACGATTGATGTATTTTGCTATATTTCCAATCTGAGGGCTATAGAGCATGCGCGTCACATGAACGCGCATCTAGACTCAATAGGAATAATTTTGTTTAGGGCATGCACAGAAGAAATGCATGACGTTTCAGGGAAGGGGTTGAATGCCTCGGGGGGGGGGGGGGGGGAAACAATGATTGGCTATTTTGAATTCTCATGAAGTGTCAATCAAAAAGTCAATATGGCGGGCGGAGAAAAGGTGCAAAGAGCGACAGTATTAAAAGGTAAAATTGGGCGAAATTAGTAGTTTACAAATAAAATTATGAATTATAGTCTATTTTGGCTAAAAGATTACTATGGCGTTACCGGATGCACTAGAATTTACATTTACTTTAATGTGAAAGAGGTAAATTTAAATTATGGTTGAACAAACATGTAGCTCAAATTATAGGTTTTGTTTATGTTCAGAACTTGGAAAATTGCCTCCGTCCTTTAACCCATTCAAAAATGCTAAATATTTATTCATCAAGAGATGACACAAGCCACTATGGACAAGAAAAATGTTTTAAACACACAAGATCATCTGCATACAGAATATTGTTTCTCAGAGGAAGGAAAAAATAAAAATTTGGTGTTAGCTTAAACCAAGTTTTATTCATTCTAAGTACACCAAATTATGTAATCATCCAAAAACTCACCAATAACAAATCCTTGGCCACATGAGAACAGATTACTGTCAATGAACATGCTCAGTTGCTCTGCAGTAGAGTACTATATCACCTAGTTTACTAAAGTAAATGTTTTAACCATGAAACATTGTGACATTAACTTTAGAATGTTATTTCTCTTGTAAGGTGTATCCAGTCCACGGGTTCATCCTTTACTTGTGGGATATTCTCCTTCCCTACAGGAAGTGGGAAAGAGAGCACACAGCAGAGCTGTCCATATAGCTCCCCCTCCAGCTCCACCCCCCAGTCATTTTCTTTGCCGGCTCTAAGCAATCGGAAGGGTAAAGTGAATGTGGTGTTAGAATTGTAGTTTTTATTTTCTACAAGCAAAAGTTTATTTTAAATGGTACCGGTGTGTACTATTTACTCTCTAGCAGAAAGGAGATGAAGATTTCTGCAGGGAGGAAGATGATTTTAGCATGTTGTAACTAAAATCCACTGCTGTTCCCACAAAGGACTGAGGAGTACAAGAAAACTTCAGTTGGGGGGAACGGTTTGCAGGTTAGGCTGCAATAAGGTATGTTCGGTCATTTATTTCTAGACAAGTCTGTGATAATGCTAGAAAAGGACTGATAAGATCCCCATGAGGGAAGGGTAAGCTGTATTCAGAGACTAAGTATGGAATTGCTAGCTTACATAACAGGGCTAATTTATGCTGGTTGACACTACTTAATGGCAAAAAATATTGTTTGTTGAGACACTTTGAAGGTTCCTTTGGGTTTCTTTCAGGGGTTGTTACCCACATGGCTATTATTAAAACACTTGGGAGTGTTTCTTTAGGCCTCACAACACCGGAGTAAGGTGGGAGGGGCCTAATTTTGCGCCTCAGATGCGCAGTTATATTGACTAGAACTTCAGGCTGTTTTCACATGGAGGGTCCTGCTACAGTTTGAGGGCCTATAAGAAGCTTTTTCCCCACAAATCTGGCTCCTAAGGGCAGGTAGGGCCACAGCAAGGTGCTGAAGTTGTTTTAACCAGTCTGTTGGCTTACTATCGATCCGGTTTGGACATTAAGGGGTTAATCGTTTTTATTGCTAGTGGTGCAATCTTACTAATGCTTTAAGTACATACTGTGAAAATTTCGAAAAGTTTGCTGCATTTTTCACTGTTTTGGAAAATTGTGTGCCTTTTTTATCTCTTAAAGGCACAGTAACGTTTTTTTGCAAAGTGTGTTTTTACTTGATTAAAGTGATTTCTAAGCCTGTTTGTCTTACTACTAGTCTGTTAAACATGTCTGACACCAAGGAAAATCCTTGTTCAATGTGTTTAGAAGCCATGGTGGAACCCCCTCTCAGAATGTGTCCCACTTGTACTGATATGTCTCAACACTTTAAAGAACATATTGTTGCACTTAAAAATGTGGCCCAAGATGATTCTCAGACAGAAGGTAATGAGGTTAGCCCGTTAACCTCTCCCCAAGTGTCACAACCAGTTACGCCCGCTCAAGCGACGCCTAGCACCTCTAGTGCGCCTAACTCTTTTACCTTGCAAGATTTGGCGGCAGTTATGGATAATACCCTCTCAGTGTTTTAAGAACAGATTCTGAGCATTCTGACGCTTTAGTAACCGTATCCGATATACACTCACAACGCTCTGAAATGGGGGCGAGGGATGTGCTGTCTGAGGGAGAAATTTCCGATTCGGGAAAGGTTGCTCCTCAGACAGACTCAGATACGTTGGCTTTTAAATTTAAACTAGAACACCTCCTCTTATTGCTCAGGGAGGTATTAGTTACTCTGGATGACTGCGACCCTATGGTGGTTCCAGAGAAATTGTGTAAAATGAACAAGTACCTAGAAGTTCCTTTTTACACTGATGTGTTCCCGGTCCCTAAGAGGATTGCGGATATTGTTACTAGGGAGTGGGATAAACCAGGTATTCCCTTTGTTCCCCCTCCTGTTTTTAAGAAAATGTTCCCCATATCTAACCCCATGCGGGACTCGTGGCAGATGGTCCCTAAGGTGGAGGGGGCTGTTTCTTCACTTGCTAAACACACAACTATACCAATCGAAGACAGTTGTGCTTTTAAAGACCCTATGGATAAAAAATTAGAGGGTTTACTTAAGAAAATTTTTGTTCAACAAGGTTTTCTTCTCCAACCTATTGCGTGCATTGTTCCTGTAACCACTGCAGCTGCTTTCTGGTTCGAGGCGCTGGAAGATGCGCTCCAGACGGGGACCTCATATGAGGACATTATGGACAGAATTAAGGCTCTTAAGCTGGCTAATTCTTTTATCACAGATGCCGCTTTCCAACTAGCTAAGCTAGCGGAAAAAAATTCAGGTTTCGCCATTTTAGCGCGCAGGGCGTTATGGCTAAAGTCCTGGTCGGCCGATGTGTCGTCAAAATCCAAACTATTGAACATCCCTTTCAAAGGAAAGACACTCTTCGGGCCTGAATTGAAAGAGATTATTTCAGAAATCACTGGGGGAAAAGGCCATGCTCTCCCCCAGGACAAGTCCTTCAAGACGAAGAACAAACAAAATAATTTTCGTTCCTTTCAGAATTTCAGGAGCGGTCTCGCTTCATCCTCCCCTGCTGCAAAGCAAGAGGGTAACACTTCACAACCCAGGGCAGCCTGGAAACCTTACCAGGGCTGGAACAAGGGTAAACAGGCCAAGAAGCCTGCAGCTGCCTCCAAGACAGCATGATGGGGTAGCCCCAGATCCGGGACCGGATCTAGTAGGGGCAGACTCTCTCTCTTCGCTCAGGCCTGGGCAAGAGATGTTCACGATCCCTGGGCCTTAGAGATTGTATCCCAGAGATATCTTCTAGAATTCAAGGACTCCCCTCCAAGGGGAAGGTTTCAATTTTCTCGTCTGTCTACAGACATGACAAAGAAAGAGGCGTTCTTACGCTGTGTAGAAGACCTACATACAATGGGAGTTATCCACCCAGTTCCAATTGCGGAACAAGGGCTGGGGTTTTACTCAAACCTTTTTGTGGTTACCAAAAAAGGAACTTTCAGACCAATCCTGGATCTCAAAATTCTAAACAAATTCCTCAGAGTCCCATCTTTCAAAATGAAGACCATTCGTACAATCTTACCAATGATCCAGGAGGGTCAATATATGACTACCGTGGATCTAAAAGATGCGTATCAACACATTCCTATCCACAAAGATCATCACCAGTTTCTCAGGTTCGCCTTTCTGGACAAGCATTATCAGTTTGTGGCTCTTCCTTTCGGGTTGGCCACTGCTCCCAGAATTTTCACAAAGGTGCTAGGGTCGCTCCTGGCGGTGCTAAGACCGCGGGGCATAGCAGTGGCGCCTTATCTAGACGACATCTTAATTCAGGCGTCGACTTTCCAAAGAGCCAAGTCTCACACGGAAATTGTAGTGGCCTTTCTGAGGTCTCACGGGTGGAAGGTGAGCATCAAAAAGAGTTCTCTCTCCCCCCTCATAAGAGTTCCCTTCCTAGGAACCCTAATAGACTCGGTAGAAATGAAAATATTTCTGACTGAGGTCAGAAAGGTAAAACTCTTAACTACTTGCCGAGCTCTTAATTCCATTCCTCGGCCATCTGTAGCTCAGTGCATGGAGACAATCGGACTAATGGTAGCGGCAATGGACATAGTCCCTTTTGCACGGATACACCTCAGACCACTGCAACTGTGCATGCTCAAACAATGGAATGGGGATTATGCAGATTTGTCTCCTCAAATACAGTTGGACCAGGGGACCAGAGATTCTCTTCTCTGGTGGTTGTCTCAGGATCACCTGTCTCAAGGAATGTGTTTCCGCAGACCAGAGTGGATCATCGTAACTACCGACGCCAGTCTGTTGGGCTGGGGTGCAGTCTGGGACTCCCTGAAAGCTCAGGGCTTATGGTCTCGGGAAGAAGCTCTTTTCCCGATAAACATTCTGGAACTGAGGGCGATATTCAACGCGCTTCAGGCATGGCCTCAGCTAGCTGCGGCCAAATTTATCAGATTTCAGTCGGACAACATCACGACTGTAGCTTACGTCAATCATCAAGGGGGAATAAGGAGTTCCCTAGCAATGATGGAAGTAACCAAAATAATCAGGTGGGCGGAGGATCACTCTTGCCATCTCTCAGCAATTCACATCCCAGGAGTAGACAACTGGGAGGCGGATTTTCTAAGTCGTCAGACTTTTCACCCGGGGGAGTGGGAACTCCGCCCGAAGGTATTTGCCCAGCTGACTCAGCTATGGGGCACTCCAGAATTGGATCTGATGGCATCCCGTCAGAACACCAAACTTCCTTTTTACGAGTCCAGGTCCCGGGATCCCCAGGCGGTGCTGATAGATGCTCTAGCAGCGCCTTGGTCCTTCAATCTGGCCTATGTATTTTCACTGTTTCCTTTCCTCCCGCGTCTGGTTGCCAGAATCAAGCAGGAGAGGGCTTCGGTGATTCTAGTAGCGCCTGCGTGGCCACGCAGGACCTGGTATGCAGACCTAGTGGACATGTCATCTGTGCCACCATGGACACTACCAATGAGGCAGGACCTTCTAATACAAGGTCCTTTCAAACATCCAAATCTAATTTCTCTGCGTCTGACTGCTTGGAGATTGAACTCTTAATTCTATCAAAGCGTGGTTTCTCGGAGTCGGTTATTGATACCCTGATTCAGGCTAGAAAGCCTGTCACCAGGAAAATCTACCATAAGATTTGGCGAAAATATCTTTGTTGGTGCGAATCCAAGGGTTACTCATGGAGTAAGGTTAGGATTCCCAGGATTTTGTCCTTTCTCCAAGATGGATTGGAGAAAGGATAATCAGCTAGTTCCTTAAAGGGACAGATATCTGCTTTGTCTATTCTTTTTCACAAACGTCTGGCAGAGGTACCAGACGTTCAAACGTTTAGTCAGAATCAAGCCTGTTTATAGACCTGTGACTCCGCCATGGAGTCTGAATTTAGTTCTTTCAGTTCTGCAAGGGGTTCCATTTGAACCTTTACATTCCATAGATATTAAGCTTTTATCTCGGAAAGTTTTGTTTTTGGTAGCTATCTCTTCTGCTCGAAGAGTTTCAGAGTGGTGTTCCATGCAGATAAGGTAGTTTTACGTACCAAACCCGGTTTTCTTCCTAAGGTTGTGTCTAATAAGAATATTAACCAGGAAATTGTTGTTCCTTATGTGTCCTAATCCTTCGTCGAAGAAGGAACGTCTGTTACACAATCTTGATGTGGTTCGGGCTTTAAAGTTCTATTTACAAGCAACTAAGGATTTCAGACAAACAACTTCTTTGTTTGTTATCTATTCTGGTAAGAGGAGAGGTCAGAAGGCGACTGCTACCTCTCTTTCCTTTTGGCTGAAAAGCATCATCCGTTTGGCCTATGAGACTGCTGGCCAGCAGCCTCCTGAAACAATTACTGCTCATTCTACCAGAGCAGTGGCTTCCACATGGGATTTTAAAAATGAGGCTTCTGTTGAACAGATTTGTAAGGTAGCAACTTGGTCTTCGCTGCATACTTTTTCCAAATTTTACAAATTCGATACTTTTGCTTCTTCGGAGGCTATTTTTGAGAGAGAGGTTTTACAAGCAGTGGTGCCTTCTGTTTAACCCCTTAATGACCACAATGTACCCTGTATGTCACTGGTCGTTAAGGGTTTTTTCAGGACATAATAGCACAAGTCTAGCAAGAACACGCTATTAATGCCCTCCCTCCAGCAGGCTTTGTGGAATAGAGCAGTCTCGACGCTGGTGGCAAGACCGTGCTATAAAACAATCACGTCCCAAAAAAAGGCCAGCGACATACAGGGTACGTCGCTGGTCCTTAAGGGGTTAAGGTACCTGTCTTGTTCCCTCCCTTCATCCGTGTCCTAAAGCTTTGGTATTGGTATCCCACAAGTAAAGGATGAACCCGTGGACTGGATACACCTTAGAAGAGAAAACAGAATTTATGCTTACCTGATAAATTTCTTTCTCTTGTGGTGTATCCAGTCCACGACCCGCCCTGGCTATTAAGTCAGGTAGATTTTTTGTTTAAACTACAGTCACCACTGCACCCTATGGTTTCTCCTTTTTCTTCCTAACCTTCGGTCGAATGACTGGGGGGTGGAGCTGGAGGGGGAGCTATATGGACAGCTCTGCTGTGTGCTCTCTTTGCCACTTCCTGTAGGGAAGGAGAATATCCAACAAGTAAAGGATGAACCCGTGGACTGGATACACCACAAGAGAGAGAAATTTATCAGGTAAGCATAAATTCTATTTTCTTCAAAGTGATTTAGCAAGATGCTAGTTGTTGCCTCTGACAATCACTCCTGCATTTTTTTATTTTTATTTTCTCTCCTGTTTTTTGGGGGGTACTAAAAATGGTCTGTATTTTGGTAACCAGGCTAAAAAAATAATCTTAGTTATTAAAAGATATGACTGTCTGTTTTGTGTGTGTGCAAGGCACATTTTGCTAAAGGTCTTAGGTCTTCACTACTGGGACATTCAGAGAAGAACTTGCCCAAAATACCAGAAACTTTGTAGCATTTTTGCTATCACTCCATTTAAACAGAAATAGAGCCTTCTTTCTCTTGTAAGGTGTATCCAGTCCACGGATCATCCATTACTTGTGGGATATTCTCCTTCCCAACAGGAAGCTGCAAGAGGATCACCCACAGCAGAGCTGTCTATACAGCTCCTCCCCTAACTGCCACTACCAGTCATTCTCTTGCAGCTCTCGACAAAAAAGGAAGTAGCTAGAGAGATGTGGTGTTTATTTAGTTTATCTACAATCAAAAGTTTATTTTCAAATGGTACCGGAGTTGTACTATTTTAGCCTCAGGCAGAAAATAGAAGAAGAGTCTGCCTGTGGTCTTTGATGATCTTAGCAGTTTGTAACTAAGATCCATTGCTGTTCTCACACATAACTGAAGAGAGAGGTAACTTAAGCTGGGGGAATGGCGTGCAGGGTCTCCTGCTATGAGGTATGTGCAGTTTAAATTTTTCTAGAGAAAGAATATGCTAGAAAATGCTGTTAATACCGGAGTTATTTAAGGTAAGCCTGATTACAGTGATTTAATAACGACTTGTATCATGCTTGCTGTAAAAAGGTAATATTCTTATTACTTTCTCACATTGCTGAAAAATAAAACGTTTGCTGGAAGTGTTTTAAACATTTTTTATACATATTGGTGATAAAACTTTATTGGGGCCCAGTTTTTTCCACATGGCTGGCTAGATTTTGCCTAGGGATAGTTTTTTATGGCCCTCTCACTGTGAGTACAGGTTGGGAGGGGCCTAATTTCAGGCCTAAATCGTGCAGTAGTTTTTGCAGCTTGAGACTACCAGCTTCCCTGAAGGAGTCCCCTGAACACTTAGGACCTCTACAAAGGGTTTTTGTGCCTTCAAAAGTCATTGTATGGGCAGGTAGGGCCAGTTTGTTGTGACTGTTAAACGTTTATCGTTTTTTTTTTTTTATCCGGTTTTGAAACTAAGGGGTTAATCATCCATTTGCAAGTGGGTGCAATGCTCTGTTAGTCTATTATACACACTGTAAAAATTTCGTAAGATTTACTGCTTTTTATCACTGTTTTTCAATTTCTGACAATTTGTTTCTCTTAAAGGCACAGTACCGTTTTTATTTTTTGCTTGTTTACATTTATCAAAGTGTTTTCCAAGCTTGCTGGTCTCATTGCTAGTCTGTTTAAACATGTCTGACATAGAGGAAACTCCTTGTTCATTATGTTTAGAAGCCATTGTGGAACCCCCTCTTAGAATGTGTACCAAATGTACTGATTTTACTTTAAGTTATAAAGATCATATTCTGTCTTTAAAAGATTTATCACCAGAGGAAACTGACAAGGGGGAAGTTATGCCGACTAACTCGCCCCACATGTCAGAACCTTTGATTCCCGCTCAAGGGACTCCCGCTCAAGAGGCGCCAAGTACACCTAGCGCGCCCATGGCGTTTACTTTACAAGACATGGCGGCAGTTATGGATCATACCCTTATAGCGGTATTGTCCAAACTACCAGGGTTACAAGGAAAGCGAGACAGCTCTGGGACTAGAAAAAATACAGAGCACTCTGACGCTTTAGTAGCTATGTCTGATATCCCCTCACAATATGCAGAAGCTGAGGCAGGAGAGCTTCTTTCTGTGGGTGATTTTTCTGACTCAGGGAAGATGCTTCAACCTGATTCTGATATGTCTACATTTAAATTTAAGCTTGAACACCTCTGCGTGTTGCTCAGGGGGGTATTAGCTACTCTGGATGACTGTGACACCATTATAGTGCCAGAGAAATTGTGTAGATTAGATAAATACTATGCAGTGCCTGTTTACACTGATGTTTTTCCAATACCTGAAAGGTTTTCAGAAATTACTAAGGAATGGGATAGACCAGGTGTACCATTCTCTCCCCCTCCTATTTTTAAGAAAATGTTTCCAATAGATGCCGCTACACGGGACTTATGGCAAACGGTCCCTAAGGTGGAGGGAGCAGTTTCTACCCTAGCTAAGCGTACAACTATTCCAGTCGAGGACAGTTGTGCTTTCCTAGATCCAATGGATAAAAAGTTAGAGGGTTACCTTAAGAAAATGTTTATTCAACAAGGTTTTATTCTCCAGCCTCTTGCATGCATTGCCCCGGTCACTGCTGCTGCGGCCTTCTGGTTTGAGTCTCTGGAAGAGGTCTTACAGGTAGAAACCCCATTGGATGATATACTTGACAAGCTTAAAGCGTTTAAGCTAGCCAATTCATTTTGTTTCTGACGCCGTTATTCATTTAACCAAACTAACGGCTAAGAACTCAGGTTTTGCTATTCAGGCGCGTCGGGCGCTATGGCTTAAATCCTGGTAAGCTGACGTTACTTCAAAGTCTAAGCTTCTCAACATTCCCTTCAAGGGGCAGACCCTATTCAGGCCTGGACTGAAGGAGATCATTTCTGATATTACTGGAGGAAAAGGTCATGCCCTTCCTCAGGATAGGTCTAATAAATTAAGGACCAAACAAACTAATTTTCGTGCCTTTCGAAACTTTAAGACGAACGCGGCATCAACTTCCTCTAATACAAAACAAGAGGGAAAGTCCAAGCCGGTCTGGAGACCTAACCAGGCCTGGAACAAAGGTAAGCAGGCCAAGAAGCCTGCTGCTGCCTCTAAGACAGCATGAAAGATCAGCCCCCGATCCGGTAACGGATCTAGTAGGGGGCAGACTTTCTCTCTTCGCCCAGGCTTGGGCAAGAGATGTCCAGGATCCCTGGGCATTGGAAATTGTGTCCCAGGGGTATCTTCTGGACTTCAAAGCTTCTTCCCCAAAAGGAAGATTTCACCTCTCACAATTATCTGCAGACCAGATAAAGAGAGAGGCATTCTTACATTGTGTTCAAGACCTCCTAGTTATGGGAGTGATCCACCCAGTTTTAAAGGAGGAACAAGGGCAAGGCTTCTATTCAAATCTTTGTGGTTCCCAAGAAAGAGGGAACCTTCAGACCAATCTTGGATCTCAAGATCCTAAACAAATTTCTCAGGGTCCCATCTTTCAAGATGGAGACTATTCGAACCATCCTACCTATGATCCAGGAGGGTCAATACATGACTACCGTGGACTTAAAGGATGCTTATCTTCACATTCCGATACACAAAGATCATAATCGGTTTCTCAGGTTCGCCTTCCTAGACAGGCATTACCAGTTTGTGGCTCTTCCCTTTGGGTTAGCTACGGCACCAAGAATCTTTATGAAGGTTCTGGGGTCACTTCTGGTGGTCCTAAGGCCGCTGGGCATAGCAGTAGCCCCTTACCTATACGACATTCTGATACAGGCGTCGAATTTCCAAATTGCCAAGTCCCATACGGACATTGTTCTGGCATTCCTGAGGTCTCATGGGTGGAAAGTGAACGAAAAGAAGAGTTCTCTATCCCCTCACAAGAGTTTCCTTCCTGGGAACTCTGATAGATTCTGTAGAAATGAGGATTTACCTGACAGAGGACAGGTTGTCAAAACTTCTAAATTCCTGCCGTGTTCTTTATTATACTTCTCGCCCTTCGGTGGCTCAGTTTATGGAAGTAATCGGCTTAATGGTTGCGGCAATGGACATAGTTCCGTTTGCCCGCCTACATCTCAGACCGCTGCAACTCTGCATGCTCAGTCAGTGGAATAGGGATTACACAGATTTGTCCCCTCTACTAAATCCGGATCAAGAGACCAGGGATTCTCTTCTCTGGTGGCTATCTCGGGTCCATCTGTCCAAAGGTATGACCTTCCGCAGGCCAGATTGGACAATAGTAACAACAGATGCCAGCCTTCTGGGCTGGGGTGCAGTCTGGAACTCTCTGAAGGCTCAGGGGTCGTGGACTCAGGAGGAGGCACTCCTTCCAATAAACATTCTGGAACTAAGAGCGATATTCAATGCTCTTCAGGCTTAGCCTCAGCTGGCGGCAGTGAGGTTCATCAGATTTCAGTCGGACAACATCACGACTGTAGCTTACATCAACCATCAAGGGGGAACAAGGAGTTCTCTAGCGATGTTGGAGGTTTCAAAGATAATTCGATGGGCAGAGATTCACTCTTGCCATCTATCAGCTATCCATATGCCAGGAGTAGAGAACTGGGAGGCAGATTTTCTAAGTCGACAGACTTTTCATCCGGGGGAGTGGGAGCTCCATCCGGAGGTGTTTGCACAGTTGATTCAACGTTGGGGCAAACCAGAACTGGATCTCATGGCGTCTCGCCAGAACGCCAAGCTTCCTTGTTACGGATCCAGGTCCAGGGATCCCAAGGCAGCGCTGATAGATGCTCTAGCAGCGCCTTGGTCCTTCAACCTGGCTTATGTGTTTCCACCGTTTCCTCTGCTCCCTCGTCTGATTGCCAAGATCAAGCAGGAGAGAGCATCTGTAATTTTGATAGCACCTGCATGGCCACGCAGGACTTGGTATGCAGATCTGGTGGACATGTCATCCTTTCCACCATGGACTCTGCCTCTGAGACAGGACCTTCTACTTCAGGGTCCTTTCAACCATCCAAATCTAATTTCTCTGCGGCTGACTGCTTGGAGATTGAACGCTTGATTTGATCAAATCATGGTTTCTCCGAGTCGGTCATTGATACCTTAATACAGGCGTGAAAGCCTGTCACCAGGAAAATCTATCATAAGATATGGTGTAAATATCTTCATTGGTGTGAATCCAAGGGTTACTCATGGAGTAAGGTCAGGATTCCTAGGATATTATCTTTTCTCCAAGAAGGATTGGAGAAGGGTTTGTCAGCTAGTTCCTTAAAGGGACAGATTTCTGCTCTGTCTATTCTTTTGCACAAACGTCTGGCTGAGGTTCCAGATGTTCAGGCGTTTTGTCAGGCTCTGGTTAGAATCAAGCCTGTGTTTAAACCTGTTGCTCCGCCTTGGAGTTTAAATTTAGTTCTTAAGGTTCTTCAAGGGGTTCCGTTTGAACCTTTGCATTCCATAGATATTAAGCTCTTAACTTGGAAGGTTCTGTTTTTAGTAGCTATCTCCTCGGCTCGAAGAGTTTCGGAGTTATCTGCTTTACAATGTGATTCCCCTTATCTCATTTTTCATGCAGATAAGGTAGTGTTACGTACCAAACCTGGTTTTCTACCTAAGGTGGTATCTAATAAAAATATCAATCAGGAGATTGTTGTACCGTCACTGTCCTAATCCTACTTCAAAGAAGGAACGTCTTTTAAACAATCTTGACGTGGTTCGTGCTTTAAAGTTTTATTTACAAGCTACTAAAGATTTTTGTCAAACATCTGCATTGTTTGTCGTCTACTCTGGACAGAGGAGAGGTCAAAAGGCTTCAGCAACCTCTTTCTTTTTGGCTAAGGAGTATAATACGCTTAACTTATGAGACTGCTGGCCAGCAGCCTCCTGAAAGGATTACAGCTCATTCTACTAGAGCGGTAGCTTCCACGTGGACTTTTAAAAATGAGGCTTCTGTTGAACAGATTTGTAAGGCGGCAACTTGGTCTTCGCTTCATACTTTTTCAAAATTCTATAAATGTGATACTTTTGCTTCTTCGGAGGCTATTTTTGGGAGAAAGGTCTTGCAGGCAGTGGTGCCTTCCGTTTAAGCGCCTGCCTTGTCCCTCCCTTCTTCCGTGTCCTATAGCTTTGGTATTGGTATCCCACAAGTAATGGATGATCTGTGGACTGGATACACCTTACAAGAAGCCCTTTCTCAAGGGCTTATTGTTAGCCTGAAACGTTGCTGTATTTGACCTTTGTTTGAAAATTAAAGTCACTTTGCTCACTGCTGGAGATTATCTTTTTTCACTTGAATTGTTTGGGCTTGGTTAGCCCCCTCCGTGCACTTGTGAGTAGTGGGTGCTGTATCCATTCCTACTTATCTGAAGTATACACCTTACAAAAGAAAACAGAATTTATGCTTACCTGATAAATTTATTTCTCTTGTGGTGTATCCAGTCCACTGCCCGCCCTGTCATTTTAAGGCAGGTGTTTATTTTAAACTACAGTCACCACTGCACCCTATAGTTTCTCCTTTCTCTTGCTTGTCTTCGGTCAAATGACTGGTAGTGGCAGTTAGGGGAGGAGCTGTATAGACAGCTCTGCTAGGGGGTGCTCCTCTTGCAGCTTCCTGTTGGGAAGAGAAATAAATTTATCAGGTAAGCATAAATTTTGTTTTGTTTTTTATTTATTTTTTTATTTATTTACCTGTCAAACCTTTTATCTATTTTTTTTAAGTAGACAACCCAAGGTATTGATCTAGGCATATTTTGGTATATTTCATGCCTCCATTTCATAGCCAAATTCAATCGTATAAAGAAAATTTAACTTTTTCACAAACTTTGGGTTTCTCACTGAAATTTAAATGCCGCTTGTGCAATTATAGCCTTTTCTCTGGGATCCCCTTTGTTTAGAAACAGACAGTGTAGCTCCCAGCCCTCCTTTATTTTTATTTCCACAGTTAAGAGCCATCCTACCTCCTCCGCTTCTGGGTGGCCACCCGCTTTCCAAAATCCCTCCCGCCGGCACCAGCAGATGATCGTTACAGATGGTGATACAGTGTCACTGTCTGTAAAGATCTGGCATCTGCCTTCATATGGAACAGGAGCATCGATCATGCTCTGGTTCCATATGAAGACAGATGCCATGAGCTCAGAGACTCCAGCTCTCTGCTGTAACTGAACAGCCGAGACTGCTGGAGCTTCCTGCAGCTCTGACATATACGTCATGCGATACAATAAGCAAAGTACTGCACAATGTGTGTATATATACGTCATAATGGCTTAAGTGGTTAAAATTTGATAAAAGTTGAATAGATTTTAGTGATAAAATTAATACTTAATTTTGCTTCTGCATGGGTAAAATGTAGTAGGCATTATATTTAATCAAGCAAAGTCTTGATTTGTGTTTGTTTGAAGTGTTTTTTTGTTTTGTTTTTTAAAGTATTTTTTAAATGTTTTTATTATATTTTTATTTTTTAGTCTCATCATTCAATGGATCCCAGCTGTTCCGTCATGTAAGTTCTGAATCACAACCAGGCGGTGAACTACTGGATTATTTTGGATTCCTTTTGTTCATCCTCGATCCACTTTGCTGGAGGAAAGCGTGAAATAATTGTTACTTGGAGACTCCAAATATCATACAGTATATAGTGTAGTGTATGATTGAAAACGAGACTTACCTTTTGAAGTGGAGATAAACTGGAAATACACTTTTTGCACATATTAGAAGTTAAAATGTTTTGCATTGTTTAGAAAGAACACTTATGGGAGACGGGGACGATTACTTGTTGGTTATATAAATCTTATTCCACTGCTATTTATTGTAATTTACACTTGTTTTCATGCCCTGTTCAATTTTTCTCAAGCATAGTCCAGTGAGGGAGTTTTCAAAAATGATTTGCTCTTCAATAGAGTCTTCGCTATTTTTATCCACGTTACTGAACATAACATTTAAATGTACCTTAATTGGTTTGTTGGGAGTAACAGCAGAGATTTAACATTAATTAAATCAACATAAGTAAAGATTTCAGTTTCTGTAGGTTGATAAATCCTAATATAAAATACTTTTCTTGAAGAAGCATGCTGCTGCAAATTGTAACTTGCCAAATGTTTCTGTGTTGTGCAAATTATATTTTGAACCAGCTTTCGTTACCAGTTAGCTAATAAGGAAATGGTCCATAAAAATTGTGGGCCCATGGCAAAGCAATATTTGTTTTTTATTTTTATTTTGCAAATATCATCTTTTCAGTATTCTAGACAACATGGGTTTATGATTTTGTGTTTTTTTGGTAGAGATTATTCACCTACATTTTGCTTTGTCTCTTTCCTGCTTGGGACATTTCATAACCAATTTATAGATACACCATAATAATTCATTTTTGTGTAAAGGCTTCTATTTTTTAATTTAAATAATGTGTTGAGCCATATGTTAGTCAAAACAATAACATGAAATAGTTTATGATCTATTTGTCACTTAACCACTGTGGTTAAAAGGTTTGTTCTCTCACTTTTTTTTCTCTTAATATTAGTTTGTATTTTAGTCTTGAGGCCTTATCTAACCATCATTTTGTAGCATTAAAATTTGCACCAAGTAGCTGTCAAACTATTACTGTTTTGTTTTTTTTTTATTAATTTTTTTAATTTAATTTCTATCAGTGCATGTACCCCTTTGCCTTTTTAGTTTTTTTTTTTTTTTTAATATTAAACAAATAAAATAAAAATATAACTTTGGTGAATGTTGCTTCCTATATACTTTCGGAGTATTCGGGTTATATACTGTTAAACTTTGAATTTCCAGGGTAGAAATTTTTTTTGGCCATTTAAAGGATCTGATTACTTTTACCTAAATGTTGTATAATGTTGACCATAATTTATGCAGGCGTCTGTTTATATTTGAATGTGATAGTTTCTTACAATTCATTTAATTTATCCTATTTAATATTGTTGTGTGTTTTTTCTTTCATGTCAAGTACTTAAATATATGTTTCCCTATGTGCAAAACAAGTGTAGAGC
Organism: Bombina bombina; assembly: GCF_027579735.1. Taxonomy (NCBI): domain Eukaryota; kingdom Metazoa; phylum Chordata; class Amphibia; order Anura; family Bombinatoridae; genus Bombina; species Bombina bombina. The sequence continues at coordinate 518,810,217 of NC_069504.1, forward strand.
ATCCTGAAGCATGATGTGGTATTTTGTTATGGAGATTTACAAAGAACTTGCAGGTGTGTACTCACTCAAAATGACCCCAGTTAGAATAGGTTTAAAATTCCTTTATCAGTGTTTTCAATTTACCTCAAAGTGCACACATGGAACATACATCTTAAAGGAACATATCAGTCAAATTTGAAGTGCACAGAAGTGGTCCCAATATATGTACCTTTAAAATATGCTTTTGTAACATTTTGTGGTTTTTGTTTTTACCCTTCTTGTGATCTTCTGAGCAAATGGCAGTAGTTTATGTGCACATGCATTACTGCCTCTTGCATGTGTTGATGTAGTTTGGTTTGTCATGTGCACAAAAAGTAATTGCAAAGCTTGTGATAACTCTTACTAGTAACACTTCTGCAAAAATACGGAAAATGCATCAATGCAAACTTAAAATGCCCTAGTGTGCATTTAAATGTGCTTTTATGTTCCTTTTTAAAGGGATATTTTAGCCAAAATTGGAATCCACATGGATGCATTTCAGTTCTGAATAGAAACATGTTTGTAATGTACATGTATTAGCAAAAGTGTTTCTAATAAATACACTTTTGAAACAGCTATAGTTTTTAAATGTGCACCGTGCACCAGCATTTTAAACACTTGCTCAGAGAGCCTAAGGTGTGTGTACATCTGGTAATGACTCAATTTCTTAATCGCTGACACTCTGAGCAGCTGCATTATTTAAAATGCTGGTGCACTGAGGGCTCCATGTACTAAGCCGTCAATTCATCCGTCATTTTAGTCGCGGCTAAACTCGCCGTTACTCGCCGCGGGCGAAATGGTGTCCGCTGTAGCTATGTACTAATAATCCCACAACAAATAGACACCTCTAGCCCGCCGCGAGCAGTGGCGGAATATTGATAAATTTGACGCCTCGCTCGCCGCGAATAAGCTGATGTACTTAACTTTCAGTTCAATTGTCTGGCCAATTGTTAACACGTGACATGTAAGGTGTCATGAACGTCATAGTAGAAGCGGGAATAGAATTTTGCTCCTATAAATGGACAAGTTTTCTAAACAACTTTATTATTGTTCCAAAATTTTTGGAGAGTAATTACAGAGCGCTCGTTTTTGAGATCTTTATTTACTATTTCGATATGGCTTCATCTGGATCTGAAACCGCTTCAAAATCCAAGAATCCTCACTTTTCTCATCAGCAAAACGTCGTTTTGATTGATATGATTATTGACTCTTATGATTATTTGTTTGGATGTCGTGTCAAACAGACAAATTTTTCTAGAAGGAAGCAGATCTGGCAAAGGATCAGCGACGCTGTTAGTGCCCAGGGTCCAGGAAAAAAGGATGTCGATCAGCTGAAGAAGCGTTACAACGACATTAAACGCTTCGCCAAAGCTAAATTGGCCAGAGAGAAAAATTCGGCACGTGCTACCGGAGGTGGACCAGCATATGTGGCAGACCTCAATGACTATGAGCAGAAGCTTGTTCAGCGTCTGGGACCGGAGATCATCACTGGCATAACGGATGATTGTGACAGTGATTTAAGAGGTAAATGTACAACATAGTTGACGTAAATGTTCTTTTTAAAGTTATGATAGGTTATTGTCTCCAATATATATTTCTTTAAAATAACATTATCTGACTTCTTACGCTTCAGTATCCTATATGCCATCTAGGCCCCAAATACTGTAATCATTTATGTCGCATATATGTATAAGGGATTGTACAAGCCATTTAGGCCCCAAATACTGTAATAATTTATCTCGCATATATGTATAAGGGATTGTACAAGCCATTTAGGCCCGAAATACTGTAATAATTTATCTCGCATATATGTATAAGGGATTGTACAAGCCATTTAGGCCCCAAATACTGTAATCATTTATGTCTCATATATGTATAAGGGATTGTACAATAATAGTATTGTTATACTGCCTTTTTTTTAATGGTCTAACGGAACTAAAGATTTGTTGATTATTACTATAGTGATCCCTAAAGATAACACCCATGTGTTTATTTTCAAACCAGTATTGCATAGAAACCTTAAAGAGATAATGACAATAGAAATAATGTAATTTGAAACTATTAAAATAATATTGTATGTCCGACATTAATCATGAGACTAACCCCAGATCACATGCCTTCTTAAATTTCTGATCTATTGACTTCCATGTTGCGTTATTTCACTATAGAATATTATTGTTAGCATCTTTCAAAATTGTTCTCCGCTTTATAAACATACATTTTTCAGATATAGCTATGCACATAGTTGACGCAGTCACATGAACCATCTATGTGCATCAACCAATGATCATTTACTGTGCCTGTATAGATTTGCTTTTCCTCAAAGTATAAAAATCCAATGAATGCAAAAACATAATACATTTAAATATTTTTAAAAATGCATTTTCTTATGCAATTTGTAAAGGTAATTATTTTTTTTCATGTCCCTTTAAAGGGCCACTAAACCCAAAATCTTTTATTAATGATTCGGATAGAGAATTGAAATTTAAACAACATATTACTTCAATTTTCTAGATATTCTTAGTTGAAGAAAAATAAATACACATGTTGAGCCAATCACACGAGGCTTCTTTGTGCATCAATCAAATGCTTTTCAACAAAGAATATCTATAGAATAAAACAAATTAGATAATATAAGTAAATTATAAAGATGTTTATAACTGCATTATCTTTCCAAATCATAAAAAAAGGTGGTTGGCATGTCCCTTTAATGATTGAGCCTGCATTCACTGCTGTAATTATTATTATTAACAGTTTTAACTTTCAGTTTCAAATATAAATAAAAATAAACCTAATTTTTTTTTTATTTTTTTTTTTTTTAAGCAATGCCAACAACAGCAGAGCCTGTGAGGAGTAACGAGGTGCCCACTTGTTCTACTTCTTCTTCTGCGGTTTCGAGACCACCCGGTGCAGCTGTTTCAAGACCTTCGGACAGTTTTACACATGGACAATTTATACGCTCATCATCTAATGTTACACACACAACTTCCTCGGCGGACACACTTCCGGATCTAAGGACCAGCACTCCACAAACTGGTGTTGGTAGAGCAACTGGTAAGTACTTTACAAATGAATAATTTCAATGTTGTGTGTTTTATCTCTTTTATCTCTCAATTTTTTTTTTGTAATTTTTTTTTTAAATGTCAAATGTCATTATTGACATATTCTATTTCGAGATCTTGTACATATTTTTTTAAATGAGGATTCTTGTAGAGCATGCATGCTATTTTAATCAACTTTCAAATTTTTTTAAAATTTATCATTATTTTCTTTTTGAGAATTGATCATAGTATTACATAAGAAAGCTGATAGAAATTCCATGCAATATATCTTATTCTCAAAAAGATTATTTTTGCTTCAGTGTCCAGTTAATTGCAAAATACATTTCCATTAATAATTTCGAATATATCGTTACATTGACAAAAAAGCATTTTATTTATTTATTTTTATGTTATTTATTTTTTTATAGGTGATTTGGGACGTCTTTTCCAGAGATTGACTGGACATTCATCTCCATTATTTGATGGTATGTATCACATATGTATATATATATATAATATAACTTAAATTGGTGTATGACGGTTGTATCTGCTCTCTCCTTCTATTCTATTTCTGCAAGTGTTTTTATAACATTTTATTTTTATTTACTAACAATTTGTTATGTCTTGATCTAGAAGAAGAAAACTCATCAAGGGAGATCACTATCAATCTCATGCCGATAGTGGAAAATCCCATTCAAGATGAACCACCAGGAGGGCATGATGGAAGTGAGACTCCGGATATTCTTGAAGATTTGGGAGATGCGCAACCGGATGAAATTCACACACCAGAAAACATTGAGGAACCTGTTGAAACACAGGCACCACCAATTGAACTGCAAACAGGTGGTGTAAATATTGACAATACACCGGCAGAAGGACAATTTGGCGATGTTGCATTGAGGGAAATGTTGACACTGGCAAGGCAATACAGAGAGGACCACAGAGAAATGCTGAATATTATTAACACTAATATTGAACGCTGGGCTGCTCTGTCAGAAAAAAATGTGGAAATCGAAAGGCAAAGGAATGAGATAGAGATGCAGAAATTACAGCTGCAAAGAGAGATGTTCCAGTGGCAGAGGCAGATGGATGAAGAGAAAAACCATCAAATTAACAGAGCTTTGAGCATCAGCGAAAGGACATTACAATCTCTGTTGGCTATTGTCAGTGAAAGGGAGGCGACAACAGACCCAAAGAGGCAACGTCTGGAGTGAACATTTTTTATTATCTAGTCACTGTTAATTTTTTTACTCTGTATATTGTGTACAAAGTTATTGTTTGTGTATTTTTAAGGGACACTGTACTCAAATTTTTTCTTTTGTGATTCAGATAGAGCATGCAAATTTGATCATAGGAGTACATTTGAAAGTTGCTTAAAATTGCATGCTCGATCTGAATCACAAAAGATAAAATTTGGATACAGTGTCCCTTTAAGTTTAAAATGTTAGTCACTGTTAATTTTTTTACTCTGTATATTGTGTACAAAGTTATTGTTTGTGTATTTTTAAGGGACACTGTACTCAAATTTTTTCTTTTGTGATTCAGATAGAGCATGCAAATTTGATCATAGGAGTACATTTGAAAGTTGCTTAAAATTGCATGCTCGATCTGAATCGCAAAAGATAAAATTTTGATACAGTGTCCCTTTAAGTTTAAAATGTTAGTCACTGTTAATTTTTTTACTCTGTATATTGTGTACAAAGTTATTGTTTGTGTATTTTTAAGGGACACTGTACTCAAATTTTTTCTTTTGTGATTCAGATAGAGCATGCAAATTTGATCATAGGAGTACATTTGAAAGTTGCTTAAAATTGCATGCTCGATCTGAATCACAAAAGATAAAATTTGGATACAGTGTCCCTTTAAGTTTAAAATGTTAGTCACTGTTAATTTTTTTACTCTGTATATTGTGTACAAAGTTATTGTTTGTGTATTTTTAAGGGACACTGTACTCAAATTTTTTCTTTTGTGATTCAGATAGAGCATGCAAATTTGATCATAGGAGTACATTTGAAAGTTGCTTAAAATTGCATGCTCTATCTGAATCACAAAAGATAAAATTTGGATACAGTGTCCCTTTAAGTTTAAAATGTTATTATTTAATAAAGACAAATTTTTTTATGGCCAAAAAAAAAGTTTATTTACATAAATTCAAACTCACTTTTGATTCTTCAACACAAAACTTTTTCTCAGTTATTAATCATGACAAAACAAAAAATGAAATCAAATTACATATTTACGGTATAAAAAATCTACTTGCTCCATTAACATTGCCAAAGTTGCCCTAATTTTAGAAATTTTTTGTTTGACATGATCTTCTAGACAACTCTGAGTACTTTTGTCTGCAGTCTCAATAGTTGATGTTGAAGATAAATCTGTAGAAAAATAAATGAAAAGCAAAATTTAATTCAATTGTCATATACATATTCAATGTATGATAGGGTTTTTCATCACAAATATTACCTCCTGATGTGCTGTTATCTACGTTATCTACTATATTAGCTTCTACACTTATGTCCACTCCTTTAAAGCTTTCATCTGAGCCAACTCCTATTTGAAATATACAATATATGTATTAGTTAAAACTTGTATTTTCTTAGATTTAAGATTACTGAGTATGAAACATACCTTTATCTACCATCATTGTTGGTAAAACTTCTATCCTTGGTTGAGTATCATCTGAAGTTAATGCTTCAAATATTGTCACACTATCTGGATTTTGAAATTCTTCCATTTCCATACTAGTTTCCATTTCTTCCATGGTAATATCTATGAACGAAATTACAAAGATAGAAAACTATTAAATCAAAAACCTTGTATATATTATTTAAAACAATAATAATAATAATCATTACAAGTGACATAGAAACCAATTTCTAAGTTTCATGATTCAGATAGTGCATGCAATTTAAATAAACTTTATATTTTACTTCATTCTTTTTGTATCTTTATTTGAAAAGCAAGAATCTAAGTTTAGATGCCAGCCCATTTTTGGTGAACCAACTGTGTTGTACTTGATAATTGGACAGAACCAATCAAAGAGTGCTGTCCATGGTGCTCAACCAAAAATTGGCTGGCTCCTTAGCTTAGATGCCCTCTTTTTCAAATAAAAATAGAAAGTAAATGAGGAAAAAAATGATAATAGAAGTAAATTAGCAACTTGATTAATATTGCATGCTAAAACTTTTTAAGCCAAAACCTAAAATATATGATTTAAAATTTAAATAATAAGTCATTACCTGTCTGTGTCTCTTTATGACAAATTGCATATGGATTTGGAGATAATTCAATATCCAATAGTGTTATTGGCAAAGGTGGAGAAAGAGCTTCACTTCTGGGTGTTTGCACCAACATTGACCTTAAGTAGCGTGGTGGGTGTGCACACTTCATTCTCCTACTTCTCATATCTATAAACATATATATAAGAAAAAAATGTAATAAAAAAAATTGAAATAATTATGCTGCATGCTTACTTTTCTAACATGTTTCAATGTTATATAGTAATATATTTATATTTTATTCTACTAACTCAGTTCTGCATGTTTCAATGTTATATACTAATATAGTTATATTTTACTCTACTAACTCATTTTTGTATGCTAAGTTTTCTAACCTTTTAAGTGTATATAGTTATATAGTTAAATTTTAATCTACTAACTCAGTTCTGCATGCTAACTTTTGTAACTTTTTGCAATTGTATATACTAATATAGTCAAAGTAACAGTCAGGAAATATTATTTTCCTGGATTCGTCAATGATGACGCAGTTCAAAAATAAACCCTTTTTTTATATTATTAAAAATTATTTCATATATAATTTTGAAACTTACATGTCCTTATCAATCTTCGAATCGATTTATAGTACTTCGGTTCTCTTCTCTTCAAATCACTATATTTTCTAAGACACTGTCGTCTTGTTCTTTTAATTTTTGAAATACGATGCATTCTTCTCAGCATCTCGTATATAATTTTGTCTCGGCATTCCTGTCTCACTCCCCTCACACCACCAATCCGTTTAGGGAAATATTTATCCATGGCATAAACTAATATCACCAATTCTCCAGCACCAAAAGGTTCAGGACGCGACATGTTTGACGATGACGTGATTAATCGTTATGTCAATCATTAGCGCATTGATCCAGATATGTATCCCCGAAAAATAGAGAAAAATATAATGTATATGTAGATTAATGTATTTTATGAAGGTTTGTAAATATCGATGTTTATAGTTATTACAAATGATATTTGTTTCATATACATTTTCTTTGTTTCAGATGTGTTGATATGTATTAAAATTTACTTTGTTTTACAATTGTTATTTTGTTTCTAAACATTTTCTTTGTTTCAGATGTGTATGTATTAACATTTATACTTTGGTTTACAATAGTTATTGTTTCTAAACATTTTTTTATTTGTTTCAGATGTGTTTTTATGTATTAAAATTTAATTTGGTTTACAATTTTTATTTTGTTTCTAAACATTTAATTTTTTTAAGATGTGTTTATATGTATTAAAATGTTGTTTGGTTTACAATTGTTATTTTGTTTCTAAACATTTTCTTTGTTTCATATGTGTTTATATGTATTAGAATTTATTTTGGTTTACAATTGTTATTTGGTTTCTAAACATTTCCTTTTTTTCAGATGTGTTTATATGTATAACAAGTTACTTTGGTTTACAATTGTTAATATATAATGTTTAAAGATTATAATTTTGTAATAAAATAATTTATTTTGCCATTATTTTCTATATGCCACTATTCTTTTAACAAATCTTGAATGCAAAAATATATTATAAAGGTTAAGAAAATAAGTGCTAAGAGTAAGCCCTTAAGGTATTTATTTGAATATGGGAAAACCTAGTAGCTGTTAAAAATAGAGGTTAGAATAAAACAAATAAAATTAGCAAGTCTTTTTTAACTCAAAAATCCAATCTGATAACATAAAGCACTGTTGAATATACTGTCGCTTGTTACAGCTACAATTCAATGACACAATAATGAATTAGCATCAGCTATGGAGGGATTACATTACAATAATCACATATGTAAAAGAGTGAGAGCAGCTGTAGACACTAGTGTGATGTCACAAAGACAATGTATTACCTATAATATATTGTCTGTAATAACTTTGATCATAAACTTTATTTATTTGAAACCTTTGATAATTGAAGATCAACAACTGTTATGTATTTAACTGTTTATCATGAGTGTTTTCTAATAACCTTAACTCTTAAAAAAAAATGGAGACAAGTTAATAAAGAAAGTTTTTTATTGATCAACTGAAACTTTAATCCTCAAACACAAAATATTGTTCTGAAACCATGTCCCTTGTTGCATTTCCACGCCTATTAGCTTGTTCGACACATATTTCTTCTGGTAAATCATCAGTATCTATTGGATCTTCATCTTCTAATGGACAGCCTCTTTTAATTGCAATATTGTGCAGTATGCAGCAAACCAATATAATTTTGGCAACTTTCTCTGGTGCATACTGCATAGCACCACCAGAACGATCAAGACATCGAAACCGCATTTTCAAAAGACCGAAAGTCCTCTCAATAATCCCCCTGGTAGATCGGTGAGCTTCATTGAAACGTACTTGACTTCTGGTCTGTGGGTTGTTATAGGGAGTCAACAGCCATTCTGTACATGAGTACCCTCCATCTCCTAATAGAAGATATAATAAATATAAATATTAATATAAGAATAATTATAAAGATTCAGAACTATACAATACAATTAAACTATACAGATTACAGTCGACAAATTGGGCGCAATTTTGGTACATTGAAATGAGAGACATATTAGACGCCAGTTATGCTTACCTAGAAGCCATCCGTCAGGCATATTTCCCTCCTCGAACTTCCGGTATAACCCAGTCTGCCTTAAAATGTAAGAATCATGACAGGATCCAGGAAAGTTAGAACGGACACTGATAATCCTCATGTGGGGGTCACAGACCATCTGGACATTCAAGGAATGGAAATGCTTTCGATTCCTATAGATCTCCTCACGAGCTTGAAGTGGTCTTACAGCAACATGGGTACAGTCTATGGCACCTAGGACATTGGGCATCCCAGCCATCCTATAGAAATTTGACTTGATAGATTGCCATTCTTCAGGGGTAGATGGCAAACAAACATATCGATGAAAAATAACCATCATAGCCCCTATTACTTTGGATAAGTGGCGTGAAAAAGCAGATTGACTCATTCCAATAATGACGCTAGAAACTGCCTGAAAGGAGCCTGTTGCAAAAAAATGCAATGCCGCTAATAGTTTGAGAAGTCCCGGAATAGCTTGTGAACGAGCAGTCATCGGCTCCAAATGATCTTCAATCTCTCGATACAGGTGTAATATCGATTCACGATCAAGCCGGAATCTTTGTATGATCTCTCGGTCAGAAAGGCCGTGCAAACCAACCCGTGGAAGGAATACACGGGGGACTCGAACTCTCCTTCTTCTAACCAATCGATTAGCTACATTTCCAGTATTCTGTCTTCTAGCCCGGATTCGCATCAAACGGAGAATAAACAAAAACAGAATTCTCTCCATAGCTGCTGAAATGAACAATGTAAGTACAATGCTGATATTACTGCCTTTTATATATGTCTAGACTGGCGTCTAGAGTGACTTTCCTATTGTTTTGTACCTTGCCCGCCACCTAAAAGGTGGCGAGGCAAAAATAACGAGGTGGGAGCGGAAATTGACGCGAGCGGACAAATAGATTTTTTAGTACATTCGTTTTTGGCGAGTTGGTGGTCAAATGTGTCTAATTACAGTAAAAAATGGAGAGGTAGCGAGGTATGGCGGATAAGTACGCTCGCAATTTTAAAGATGCGAGTTTTTACATAGACGGCTTTGTACATATCAGTTTGCGAGTTTGGGCGCGAGATTTGTTGCGGGTAGCTCGCTGACTGCTTAGTACATGGAGCCCTGAATATCTAGCTATGCTTCACATGCAGAGAAAAATGTTAACACTAAAACAGTGATAACTTTTACTAGAATAATTTTTTCCAATACATGAATATTGTTAATGTTTCTATTCAACAATGCAATTCATCTATGTGCTTTTCAATTCTGAATGCCCCTTTAAGTGAAAATAATGGAGTATCTTGCACCATAGATACTCCATTTCTTTCATGTAATTAGCAAGAGTCCATGAGCTAGTGACGTATGGGATATACATTCCTACCAGGAGGGGCAAAGTTTCCCAATCCTCAAAATGCCTATAAATACACCCCTCACCACACCCACAAATCAGTTTTACAAACTTTGCCTCCTGTGGAGGTGGTGAAGTAAGTTTGTGCTAGATTCTTCGTTGATATGCGCTCCGCAGCAGGTTGGAGCCCGGTTTTCCTCTCAGCGTGCAGTGAATGTCAGAGGGATGTGTGGAGAGTATTGCCTATTTGAATTCAATGATCTCCTTCTACGGGGTCTATTTCATAGGTTCTCTGTTATCGGTCGTAGAGATTCATCTCTTACCTCCCTTTTCAGATCGACGATATACTCTTATATATACCATTACCTCTACTGATTCTCGTTTCAGTACTGGTTTGGCTTTCTACTACATGTAGATGAGTGTCCTGGGGTAAGTAAGTCTCATTTTCTGTGACACTCTAAGCTATGGTTGGGCACTTTATATAAAAGTTCTAAATATGTGTTTAAACATTTATTTGCCTTGATTCAGGATGTTCAACGTTCCTTATTTCAGACAGTCGGTTTCATATTTGGGATAATGCATATGAATAAATCATTTTTTTCTTACCTTAAAATTTGACTTTTTTCCTGTGGGCTGTTAGGCTCGCGGGGGCTGAAAATGCTTCATTTTATTGCGTCATTCTTGGCGCAGACTTTCTTGGCGCAAACATTTTTTTTTGTCATTTCCGGCGTCATACGTGTCGCCGGAAGTTGCGTCATTTTTTTGACGTTTTTGCGCCAAAAAATGTCGGCGTTACCGGATGTGGCGCTAAAAAATTTGAGCGTCATTGTTGTCTCCACAATATTTAAGTCTCATTATTTATTGCTTCTGGTTGCTAGAAGCTTGTTCATTGTCATTTTTTTCCCATTCCTGAAACTGTCATTTAAGGAATTTGATCATTTTTGCTTTATATGTTGTTTTTTCTATTACATATTGCAAGATGTCTCAGATTGTCCCTGAATCAGAAGCCACTTCTGGAAAAACGCTTAACTGAGTTTCAGTTCTACCAAAGCTAAGTTCATTTATTTTAAATGTTATAAATGTTTATCTTTAGCTATGGTTTGTAATAAGGTATTATGATATACTTTTACATGCAGAATCCATTAGTGTTTATGCTTTATATATTTCCATTCTTACATTTTATGTACAAGAAATATTTAGAAGATTTATAAGAAATATTTTCTGATTCTATTTTAAAGGCTTTGTCTGACTTCGTGCCTTCTAATAAAATTTTTGTCTTTTTCACTTCTTTTTTAATTATTGAAGTTTCAAATGACCAACAACATACTGATTTATCCTTCTCTGATGATGTTTTTTCTCTTTCAGAAATTTTCTTCATCAGATATTGACACTAACAAATCTACTTTTTTATTATTTTTCTATTAAAGTACATTTGTTCTTTGTTGAAGAGGTGTTGATTATTTTGGATATTAAGGTAACTAGTTCTTTAAGACTAGCTGACACTATTTCTGCCTATTTATTTCTTCTGTGTTTTCAGAGGTTTTCTTTCCAATTCCCCATTCTAGGGAATGGAATAGGCTGAGAATTTTCTTTTATTCCTTTTTTAAAGGTTTTAAACTATATTCTTTGCCAGCAGTTAAATTCAATTTGGAGGGTTCTCCAATTTATTGGGGCTATCTCTACTTCTACTAATTATGCTATTGTTTCTATAGCAAAATAGTATTTATTTTCCTTTAGATACTTGTATCTTATTTATGGAAAATTATTTAGTTTCAGGTACTTTTCTTGGTCCTGTGATTTATTTGGATATTGCAATTGCTTCATTTTTTCTGTTTACTTTAGGATCAAGTATCAGATTATGATTCATTTTAGCATTGTTAAAGGACAACATTTACTAGACTAGGTGCTGTTGCATTTGTCTTGTTTTGCATTTATTGATTATGCAAGTCCACTGTATTGACTGGTCCTTTAAACTGGACTATCATGCTAATAATTTCATTTGTGTCTTCATTTTATTAAATATTTTTGCAAATGAGGGTTAATCTATGTCTTTAGCTATTTTAGCTAGAAGAATTTTGTTCATTTTGTTCTAAGATAATCAATTATTTGTTTTATAATTGGATTCAATTCTTAACTTTTACTCTGGGCTTCAAGATTGAGTTCTAAGACTAAAACTTTAAGTTTATACTAGTTTAGTTGTTCTTATTAAGGAACAAATTCCTGAGTTCTTTCCCAAGTAACATGTTTGTAATTGGGGTTCGAAATCAGCTCCCTAATATTGCGATGTACGTGCCGTATTCCAGCTTGGCTGGTAAGGGGCAGGTTAAGACTTTTTTTGAAATTTATTTGGTTCTATTTTGTCCAAATTTCTTTGATTTTATTCCAGTAAGGCTAACACTTTCTTTAAGTGTGTTTCTGTCCTATATATTTTGGGTACTGTTGAAGCATGGCTAGGCACCCATGGGGTTCAAGCGCTGCTCAGACCTGGAATCTTCTGGGGTATTTCAATCAGTTCCTTTTTTTTTAGGAACCGGGTTTGGAGTTTTATTCAAACTATTTTGCCTTTTTATGGTCATTGATAGCATTATTTGTTTTCATTAGATACAATAAATGCATATTTTAATTTTTCTGTTTTCATTCAGATTATTTTCTGAGGATGCGGAATCTCATATGATTCACTTGCTCTTCAGGACATAGTTAGAGGATCTTTTTTTCCTCACACAAGGGTTACCTTTTTTAGGTTTCCAGAAAGTTTGTGTCACTGTCTTTGTCTCTATCAGACAAGGGATAATTCTATTGGGTTCCGTCTGTCGGTACCTTTAGTCTCTATTATTTCCTTCAGTTGCTATATATGCATAGAAGTTTTAGGTCTTATGGCCTCGGCATTGGATTCAATTCCCTTTGCTCATTTTCACTAGAAAGAACCTTTCCAGTCTTTTATGACTGTTGTTTCTTCTAGAATATGGTTGGAGGATCAATTTACCAAAAAGTTTGTTGATTCCTCAGACAAGGGTAACCTTTTTTAGGTTTCCTGATAGATTCAGTGTCCTTGTCTCTGTCTCTGACGGACAAGAGACGTCTGAAATTGGTTTCAGCTTGTCGAAACCTTCAGTCTCAATCTTTCCTTTTGGTAGCCTTATGCATGGAAATTCTAGGTCTTATGACTGCTGCATTGGACGCGGTTCCCTTTGCTCGTTTTCACATGCGACCTCTTCAGCTCTGTATGCTGAACCAGTGATGCAGGGATTATACAAAGATATCTCAATTAATATCTTTAAAACCGATTGACACTTTCTGACGTGGTGGACAGACCACCATCGTTTAATTCAGGGGGCTTCTTTTGTTCTTCCAACCTGGACTGAGATTTCAACAGATGCAAGTCTGACAGGTTGGGGAGCTGTTTGGGGGTCTCTGACAGCACAAGGGGTTTGGGAATCTCAGGAGGTGAGATTACCAATCAATATTTTGGAACTCCGTGCAATTTTCAGAGCTCTTCAGTCTTGGCCTCTTCTAAAGAGAGAGTCGTTCATTTGTTTTCAGACGGACAATGTCACAACTGTGGCATATGTCAATCATCAAGGAGGGACTCACAGTCCTCTGGCTATGAAAGAAGTATCTCGAATTCTGGTTTGGGCGGAATCCAGCTCCTGTTTAATTTCTGTGGTTCATATCCCAGATATAGACAATTGGGAAGCGGATTATCTCAGTCACCAAACGTTACATCCGGGCGAATGGTCTCTTCACCCAGAGGTATTTCTTCAGATTGTTCAAATGTGGGGACTTCCAGAAATAGATCTGATGGCTTCTGATCTAAACAAGAAGCTTCCCAGGTATCTGTCCAGATCCAGAGATCCTCAGGCGGAGGCAGTGGATGCATTGTCACTTCCTTGGAAGTATCATCCTGCCTATATCTTTCCACCTTTAGTTCTTCTTCCAAGAGTAATTTCCAAGATTCTAAGGGGTGCTAGTCTGTTCTGCTGGTGGCTCCAATATGGCCTCACAGGTTTTGGTATGCGGATCTTGTCCGAATGGCCACTTGCCAACCGTGGACTCTTCAGTTAAGACCAGACCTTCTATCACAAGGTCCTTTTTTCCATCAGGATCTCAAATCCTTAAATTTGAAGGTATAGAGATTGAATGCTTGATTCTCAGTCATAGAGGTTTCTCTGACTCTCTGATTAATACTATGTTACAGGCTCGTAAATCTGTATCTAGGAAGATATATTTTCAAGTCTGGAAGGTTTACATTTCTTGGTGTTTTTCTCATCATTTTTCTTGGCATTCTTTTAGATTTCCTAGAATTTTACAGTTTCTTCAGGGTGGTTTGGATAAAGGTTTGTCTGCAAGTTCCTTGAAGGACAAATCTCTGCTCTTTCTGTTCTTTTTCACAGAAAGATTACTAGTCTTCCTGTTATTCATTGTTTTGTACAAGCTTTGGTTCGTATAAAACCTGTTATTAAGTCAATTTCTCCTCCTTGGAGTTTGAATTTAATTCTGGGGGCTCTTCAAGCTCCTCCGTTTGAACCTATGCATTCGCTGGACATTAAATTACTTTCTTGGAAAGTTTTTTGTCTCTTTTGGCCATCTCTTCTGCTAGAAGAGTTTCTGAATTATCTGCTCTTTCTTGTGAGTCTCCTTTTCTGATTTTTCATCAGGATAAGGCGGTGTTGCGAACTTCTTTTAAATTCTTACCTAAGGTTGTGAATTCTCACAACATTAGTAGAGAAATTGTGGTTCCTTCATTGTGTCCTAATCCTAAGAATTCTAAGGAGAGATCATTGCATTCTTTGGATGTAGTTAGAGCTTTGAAATATTATGTTGAAGCTACTAAGAATTTCCGAAAGACTTCTAGTCTATTTGTTATCTTTTTCCAGTTCTAGGAAAGGTCAGAAGGCCTCTGCCATTTCTTTGGCATCTTGGTTGAAATCTTTAATTCATCATGCTTATGTCGAGTCGGGTCAAACTCCGCCTCTAAGGATTACAGCTCATTCTACTAGGTCAGTTTCTACTTCCTGGGCGTTTAGGAATGAAGTTTCGGTTGATCAGATTTGCAAAGCAGCAACTTGGTCTTCTTTGCATACTTTTACTAAATTCTACCATTTTGATGTGTTTTCTTCTTCTGAAGCAATTTTTGGTAGAAAAGTTCTTCAGGCAGCTGTTTCAGTTTGATACTTCTGCTTATAATTTCAGTTTTTTTTTTCATTATAAGATTTAAACTTTATTTTGGGTGTGGATTATTTTCAGCGGAATTGGCTGTCTTTATTTTATCCCTCCCTCTCTAGTGACTCTTGCGTGGAAGATCCACATCTTGGGTATTCATTATCCCATACGTCACTAGCTCATGGACTCTTGCTAATTACATGAAAGAAAACATAATTTATGTAAGAACTTACCTGATAAATTCATTTCTTTCATATTAGCAAGAGTCCATGAGGCCCACCCTTTTTGTGGTGGTTATGATTTTTTTTGTATAAAGCACAATTATTCCAATTCCTTATTTTTTATGCTTTCGCACTTTTGTCTTATCACCCCACTTCTTGGCTATGCGTTAAACTGATTTGTGGGTGTGGTGAGGGGTGTATTTATAGGCATTTTGAGGTTTGGGAAACTTTGCCCCTCCTGGTAGGAATGTATATCCCATACGTCACTAGCTCATGGACTCTTGCTAATATGAAAGAAATGAATTTATCAGGTAAGTTCTTACATAAATTATGTTTTTTCTGTTCCACTTATTTCAGTAATTGTGCCAGTTTTACAAAGTGTTACTATAAAACTCTGCATATATGGTACAGTAGATGCTCTCACACAAAGTTTACACTTCGGTATCAACAATACATTCTGCACACAGGGCATGTGCAAAGGATGTTCATTTAAATATATTAATTGTCAAAGGAAGTGTAATCTGTTTAATATAATATTGGAAATATTTATTGAAATATTTTCTGTACGAAGACAGTATTTCTTCTACAAGATACGAGTCCACGGATTTCATCCTTACTTGTGGGATATTAACCTCCTGCTAACAGGAAGTGGCAAAGAGCACCACAGCAGAGCTGTATATATAGCTCCTCCCTTCCCTCCACCCCCAGTCATTCTCTTTGCCTGTGTTAGTAATAGGAAGATGTAAAGTGAGGTGTTAGCATTAGTTTCTTCAATCAAGAAGTTTTTTTTTTTTTTTTTTTTTTTTTTTTAGCTGTTGTCTCTCTCCCATATACTATATGTTTACTCGCCAGAAAATATAAAACAAGTATTGGGATTGAGACCGCAGCACTTTACTTTATTATATTTATTAATATCTTTAAAAAAAAAGAATAAAGACATTACAAAAGACAAACCAAAAAAAAAAAAAGAAGAAAAAAGTATAAGCTCTCTCCCCTCCGCTCCGCACCCCCCCCCCGCCCGTTCACTCCCTATACTCTGTCTTTGTTTAAAAATGTTTCCCAATAGAAACGTATCATAAGGAAATAATCCTCCCTTTTAGATTTTTTATATGAGAACTCTTCTAGTTCCAATAACTCATTTACTCTAGGTATTAGCATGTCTTCCTTTAGAGCTTCCCTTTTCTTCCAGTTGCGTGCTATAATAGATTTAGTGCCATTTAGTATGTATATTATAAGTTTGGCTTTGATTTTACAAATGCCATTAATAGGTTTATTCATAAGGGCATTGTATATATCCAATTGGATTGTATTATTTAAAATGAACTGAATGCAGGAGGAGGTGCCCGACCACAGCCTCTGAATCAATGGGCAATCCCACCATATGTGCTTCATTGTCCCAGTCATGCCACACCCCCTCCAGCAGTATTTTGATGCGTTCGGATAAATGCTATGCAATCTGGCTGGTGTCAGGTACCATCTGGTTAATATTTTATAATTAAGTTCTTGAATATTTGAAGATACTGAAGTCTCAGCTGTCTTTATAAAAATGTGGTTCCATTCTGTGTTTTCCAGCTGGGTACCAATCTCTTTTTCCCATTTATGTATATATACGTGGTTTTTAGGCTTGTCCGACTCTGTTAACAATTTATAACTATAAGAGATTGTCCCCTTTATTGGGATTCCTTTATAGCATATTTTTTCATAAGTGGTTAGCTTTCTAACTAAATTATCTTTCAGCCTGTGGTTATAAATAAAGTTTTTTAATTGAAAATATTTTAGCCATTTTGAATATGCTCCCCCTGCTATATTTGTAAGGTTTTCCCTAGGCTTCAGTTTGCCTTGTGTAAGAAAATTTACTAGTGGAGTCGTGTCTTGTATCTGTTTAATGTTAAAACATCTAGGAATTATTCCTCCCTGGAATTCCGCATTATTGTCTATTGGTAATAGTGGTGATGGGGATGTCGATATATTGGGATATGTGGCTATTATCTTATCCCATTGTGTTATTATATGTTGGATCAGAGGGTATTCTCCTATACCTGTGGGTCTGCTTTCTGCCGTTATCCAGCATAAATTGCTGATTGTTTGGGCTTGACTTAGATCAGTTTCTAATGCTACCCATGCTTTATTATTTTTATTTGTGTGCCAATCTATTGCTCTCTGTAGTACTATTGCTCTATAATAGTTCTTGATATTCGGTACTCCCAACCCTCCTTTTTTCTTTGGCATATATACTGTAGTTATGTTTATCCGGGGTTTTTTCCCATTCCAGATGAAGGTATTAATCATCCTTTGGAAATCGATACAGTAATTTTTTGGGAGAGCTATGGGGACTGTCTGTAATATATATAAAAGGCGAGGGAGAACGTTCATTTTTATTGTGTGTATCCGCCCAAACCAGGAGAGTGTTTTTTTTTTCCATTGATTAAGATCTTGCTGAATGTTTTCTGCTAATTTCACATAATTTTCTAAGTATAGGCTTGCCATATCTTGCGTTAATTGGACACACAGATATTTAAGCGATGACTCTTTCCAAGAATATGAATTTTGTTGTTTGCAGATCTGAAGAATCGGTGCAGGTGTTGAAATAAATAGGGCCTCTGATTTGTTATTATTTATCAGGAAATTTGAGTATTTACCGAACTCTTGAAAGGCCTCTTCTAGGGCGTTAATTGAGTCCTCTGGATTGGTCAGAGTCATTAAAACATCATCGGCATATAACGATATCTTGTATTCTTTCTTCCCAATATTCAGCCCCTTAATTTTATTATTTGCCCGAATTCTAGCCGCTAAGATTTCCATAGAAATTACAAATAGTATGGGCGACAGGGGACACCCCTGTCTAGTGCCATTAGTTATATTAAATGAATCGGAAATCATACCATTTACTCTTACCCTTGCCGATGGACAGGTGTATAAGTGGAATATTTGCTGAATAATTTTTTCTCCAAATCTTTTAAGCGTTTGCTGAAGGAATGACCAGCTGAGCCGGTCAAACGCTTTTTCAGCGTCCATTGATATTGTAACCAAAGGGATCTTATTTAACTTAGCATATTTAATTAAGTGTAATGTTTTGATGGTATTGTCTCGTGCTTCTCTGCCTGGGACAAATCCCACCTGGTCAGTGTTAATTATACAAGGCAGAATCCTGTTTATTCTATTAGAGATGATCTTTGAGTAAATTTTTATGTCATTATTAAGTAATGAAATTGGTCTAAAGTGTTTCGTATTATTGGGTTCTTTACCCGGTTTGGGTAGCACGACTATTCTTGCTTCTAGCATTTCTTTTAAAAAGGATGAGTTATCGTTCAATGAATTAAACAATCTGAGTAGTTTCGGTGCTAATGATTCTATAAAGGTTTTATAATATGTTGCATTGAGGCCATCCGGGCCCGGGCTCTTACCGACTGGGAGATTCCTAATAGTCTGAGTGACCTCTTGTAATGTAAATGGTTCGTCTAACGACCTTTGTTGTGTTTCTGTAAGAGTAGGTACTTCCGTTTCTTTTATATATGCCAATTTTTCTAGCTCATTATTTTGTTCATTATTATTGGGATTTAAATTGTATAATTTCTGGTAATAATTTTTAAATTCTCTGGCTATCTCTTGACTCCCCACTATATAATTCCCTTGCGTATCCTGTATTTTTGAAACATGTGATTGAAATATTTTTTTCTTTAAGGCTCTTGCCAGCAATTTTCCAGCTTTATTGCCTCCATTAAAGAAGCATTTTTTGAGTGCCAGCGCTTTTTGTTGGGTGCCTTTATTCAGAAATACATTAAGGTTGTTACGTGCTTCTTTAAGCTGTGTTGCTGTGTCTATATTATATGGGTCTTTTTTATGTAATTGTTCCGCCTTTTGCAGTGCTTCATTTAAGGAGAGATGGGTTTTATTCAAGTTTTTTTTTATTCTAGCCTTGTGTTTAATGAATTCTCCTCTTATCACTTGTTTGTGTGCCTCCCACCAAATTGCAGGGGAGGTATCTCCCCATTGGTTACAGTGGAAATACATATTTATTGTTTCTTGAATGGATGACTTGATTTGTAAATCATTCAGCAAATAATCCTCTAGTCTCCATTGATATGGGGCCACTGGTGTTTCTGGCCACTTTATGCTTATCGAAATTAATGAGTGATCTGACCAAGATATATTGTATATTTTTGTTTCCTGAACCAGAGAGTAACTATTTTGATCAATAAAGAAATAGTCTATACGTGAATATGATTGTTGAGGGGCCGAATAGAATGTATAGTCCCTTGTTGTGGGATGTAATGTTCTCCAGCTATCTACCAGGGATAAGGAAAGTAAATTAGTTTTGACCGACTTAATTATATGTTTAGCTATATTGCTCTTTTTCTTTGAGCAGTCTATCAATGGCTCAAGCGCTAGGTTAAAATCTCCACCCATTATTAGTGTACCTTTCATATTTTCCATTATCAAGTTAGTGATTCTCCTAAAAAAAGCTTTTTGTCCTGTGTTGGGCGCATATATATTAACTAGCGTGACGGGTCTGTTATATAATAAACCGACCAGGCACAGGAATCTACCCTCCAGATCCTTTTCCATGTGTAAAAGTTGAAAAGGTGTATCTTTCTGAATTATTATGCATACTCCGTTTCGTTTCTGTGTATTCGAGCTATAATAAACAGTTGGGTAAAATTTGTTTGTAAATTTAGGTTCGTTATTACATAAAAAATGGGATTCTTGAACAAAAACAATATCTCCTTTTGATTTATGAAAGTTATGTAACGCAATGTGCCTTTTATGGGATGCATTAAGGCCCTTAGCATTTTGAGATAAAAATTGTATTTGTTTTATGTCCATTTTACTTTAATTGAGAGGAAATGCTTGCTGATAAGTAATCCTATTCTCTGGGTTATCATCTTCCCAGCAAAATGAGAGTGCCCCGGCGGCCAGGGAGAGCGGAGGGGGGAGAGAGAGGAGAGAAGGAAAAAAAAAAAAAAAAACCCACGCAACACATAAGTCGTACATAGACCAACATGAAAAAACAAAACAACGTCCATGTACCTCCTGAGCAGCATTGCAGTTTTAAAGCTTAAAAAAAAAAAAAAAAATACTCTGTCGCCCTCATCCTCCGTGAGAGAGATAGGAGAGGGAGGAGAGAGGAGAAAAAGGGGAGGGAAAAAAAAAAAAGGGGGGATCAAGGGGGAAAAATATTCTATAAAATATCTTCTCTATACTTAATCGATTTCTATTAATCCAGGAATTGAGCTTTCTTATTGTGTGCTTACTATCCGTGTCCGCTACCAACCTTATATAGTGTTCAATATTACTACATGCCTATCTCTTACAAAATATCTTCTCTGTCTGTGATGTGTCTGCTAAAAGTATATTCTTTATACTTAATCTGTTTCTATAAATCCAGGTATTGGGCTTTCTTATATGTGCTTACTATCCGTGTCCGTTACCGACCTTATATAGTGTTCAATATTACTACGTGCCTATATCTTACAAAATATCTTCTCTATCTGTGATGTGTCTGCTAAAAAAATATATTCTCTATGCTTAATCTATTTCTATAAATCCAAAGATTGAGCTTTTGTGTGCTTGCTGCCCGTGTCCATTACTGATCTTTTATAATATTCAGTATTACTTCATGCCTATATTTTAAAAGAAAATATCTCTCTTTTTGTGATGTCTGCTAATTCTACTATTTGTTGTTATACTATCAAAAAAAAAAAAAAAAAAACCCAACCCCTATTCGCACCGTAAATTTGCTATTACTCTCTGGTCTTGAGGGTAATTGTTCTAAATATGTGAAATATTACCTTCTATTCTAACGTGATTAAGTAACTAGTGATATTCCATACAAATACTCTATTTGTTAATAATTATCTTCCTAATTAAGGTCATCTCCCCTTTAAGAATCTTCCTTGCATATATGTTACTAACCCTATGTGATATTAAGTGTTGCTTTATACCTACAGTTTTATAGGTTTATCTTCCCTTACTATATATCTATTGATTCTTATATCTGTGGTAGTGTGTGTTTTAACCTATACTATAGTAAAAAAAAAAAAAAAAAAACCCACATCCCTCTTCTTCCCCTACCCTTAATTTTTCTTTAGAGATGGAGTCTTATCTTTCTATCTACTTTCCAATCCCTTCTCTCTTCTTCCCCTTTTATTGCTTATATGTCGCTTTAGACCATTGTGAGCCCTGCAAATGCAGGGGAGCTTTTGGTTGTTTTGCATATTGAACTGAGACAGTGTTATGAGATTCTTGATTTTCCATCTGAGTGGGGTGGGGTGGGGGGTCTATTCCCAAAGTGGTGCAAAATGTATTTATATCATCCATTGATCTTAAAATCGCCGTTTTTCCATTTATTGTTGCCCTTAGATCGAATGGGAACCCCCATCTGTAGTTGATGTTCAGTTGACGTAAATGTGTAGTCAAGTGTCTCACTTCTCTTCTCCTCTGTAATGTCCTTGGGCTGAGATCTGTGAAAATCTGTATATTTTGTCCATCATATGTTATATTTTGTTGTTTCCTTGCCATTTGCAGAATGAGATCTTTATCCTTGAAATGTGCAAATTTAATTATTATATCCCTCGGTGGTTCCCCCGGTCTGGGTTTAGGCCTGAGGGCTCTGTGACTTCTTTCAAGGGTCCTTAATACATAGTTATTGGTGCCTGTGAGATTGTTAAAGAATTGGAGGAGATATTCTTCTAGTTCTTCCTTCATCACATTCTTTGTGATCCCCCTTATTCGGAGATTGAGCCTTCTATGTCTGTTCTCCATATCTTCTATTTGATTCTGTTGTGTTAAGAGTGCCTCCCCTTGTTGGCGTATTTGAGTTGTTAAGCTATCAATAGTGTTATTAACTATTATACTTTCTTCCTCCACTTGTGCCACCCTGTTACCAATCTCAGAAACATCTTTTTTTATGGCTATAAGCTCCGTTTTAATACATTGTTTAACCTGGGAGATTTCATCAAGGAGGGTCTGAATATCTTTTTTACTGGGTAGGTTCTGTAGATCTGCCTTTGTTACAGGAGACGAATTTAATTCAGATATGCTCTGTGAGGGTCTAGAGGGAGATTGCTCTTCTAGAGTGCTTATTAAGGATGTGTCTGTTGTTTTTAAAGTACTTATCCACTTTTGATCCTTGTGGTGTAGTGATTTTATTTATTTTGTCTTGCTTATTTCCTTTTTTAGAGGTCATATTAGTGGTTTTTAGTTTTTACCCAGCTTTAATTAACCCTTCCTTTTCCCTTTTCAATATAGGGCTTAATTAAGTGAGTGTTTCTAAACGTACTTTGAGTTATATTCCTCTGCTTTTTAGTTATTCCCTTAAATTGCCTTAATTTTAACTATATGGTTTTATTTGTATGAGTCACTCAAGGCAGTCCACAGTACTACAAGTCCTCACTATATATTATAGGCCAAACATATAATTGCTCATACATTTAATGTCACTAGCATTTCACTGTGCATGCAAGAGTATTAAACCCTTAGCAGTAAGTACCGTCTCAGTATTAAAGTCTCAATATGCGTTATTGCCAAAATATATCAACCTAAAAGCATTCCTTTTACTTATAACCTTTAGTATAGAGTAATACTGCTTACTTTTTTATCCAATACTGGTATAGGCAAAGAAAAGGAAAATACTTGCTATTTTAAGGGTCCTTGGGAGTTTTTTCCTTACGACCCAGTTTCTTTTCCAGGATTCCAGTGAAAGGGGTTGGGGCTCCTCCAGCGACTCGCACCGGTCAACAGCTTTCTGCTCCGAGAGACACCGCGGTCTTTGCAGGCGTCACCCGCCTCAGGTGAGACCGGCAGCGTGGATTCCACCTGTAAACCTATCTAACCTGGAAATTTCGTAGCGCTAAAAGGGTGTCTCTCCACGCTCCAATCTCGCGGCTCTGATCGTTCCTCCCTCCACTCTGCTAGCTTGTTAGCTCTAGCTATCGAGCTCCTTACAGGTACTTCTATCCCGCTCTCTTTCCTTTCAGCGTGCCTTGGCGTAGCGGGGCGGTGATCCTCCAGTCCCTTGAATCTCTTTCCACCTTGGGGGTTTGCCTCGACCTGTTTTAGTTTTATGCTTATGAGCGGGGCCGCTTCTGGGTTACTATGGGGGGATCCCGGTTGTCATCTCTTTGCTTTAACTCCTCTCCCCTCTCTCTCACGGAGTGTGGGCTGTTATTCTATGCTGCTCGTAGGGGGTAGTATTCAGCCGGAGCTCCTAGTACCTGCAGCCATGTTCACTCTCGGCCGGCTCCGCCCCCCTCCTTCCTGTCTGTTTTTTTATTTTAAATGGTACCGGTGAGTACTATTTTCCTCAGGGAGATATGGAAGAAGATTTCTGCCCTGAGGTTGATTATCTTAGCAGATGTAACTAAGATCCATGTTGGTTCCCACAGAGCTTCTGAAGGTAGTACAAGAGAAATCTTCAGTGTGGAGAACGGTTTCATGCTACAAGCAGCATTGAGGTATGTTCAGTCCTTTATTTCTGAGGAGACTTGGTATATCAGAACTGGCTGACATTTTTTCCCTGCAAGGGAAGGGGTAAGCAGTAGACCTGTAAACAAAGGGTATTACTGGAAATCCTGTGTTTATTTTATTGACATAGTACTGGGCTCAGCATTTATATAAGGGCTTAAAGCAGCATATATAAAGGGACACTGGGAGAGGCAGCTTAACGGTTTTTATTTGGAGATAAAATAATCAGTATGGCTGTATATTATGTTGTGATTAGGGGACCACATGGCTTTTTTGCTGAGAAGGCAGCAGGCATTAGCTCCGGTTGGGCCTAAACTGGTGTTCTGTTAACCGGATTGTTGTCGAGTCATTTTGCAGTACCCTGGGGGCAGGTAGGTGCAGGGGTTATTTTTTTTCAAATCAAACATATTTTTTGCTATAAATATCTTTTAGAGGTTAATTTCAACCTTTGCTCTTAGGGTGCAATAATTTTTGGCACTATTGATTATGTGTAGTTAATTATACAGCGTTATTTAACGTTTTTAGGCAGTTTTGGAAAAATTAATTCCTTAAAGGCGCAGTACACTTTTTTCAAAAAATTGTTTAGATCAATAAATAAAGTGTTTAACGACTATTGTGGTTATTGCTAGTCTGTTCAACATGTCTGACATTGAGGATACTAATTGCTCTGTGTTTAGAAGCCATTGTGGAACCCCCTCTTACGTTGTGTACCTCTTGTACTGAAAGGGCCTTACAATGTAAAAAGCATATTTTAAGTAAAGAAAGTGTGCCTAAGGATGATTCTCAGTCTGAAGAGAATCAGGATATGCCATCCAATTCTCCCCAAGTGTCACAACCTTTAACGCCCACACAAGCAACGCCAAGTACCTCTAGTGCGTCTAATTCTTTTACTCTGCAGGAGATGGCTGCAGTTATGTCAACTACCCTTACAGAGGTATTATCTAAATTACCAGTGTTACAGGGTAAACGCAATAGGTCAGGTATTAATGTGAATACTGAATTCTCTGATGCTTTATTGGCTATTTCCGACGTACCCTCACAGTGCTCTGAGTTGGGGGTCAGGGAATTGCTGTCTGAGGGAGAACTTTCTGATTCAGGAAAGATATTATCTCAGACAGATTCGGACGTCATGACCTTTAAATTTAAGCTGGAACACCTCCGCCTGTTACTTCGGGAGGTTTTCGCGACTCTGGATGATTGTGACCCTATTGTGATACCACCAGAGAAATTGTGTAAGATGGACAAATATCTAGAGGTGCCTACTTACACTGATGTTTTTCTGGTTCCTAAAAGAATTTCGGAAATTGTTAAAAAGGAATGGGATAGACCAGGTATACCGTTCTCTTCTCCTCCTAATTTTAAGAAAATGTTTCCCATATCAGACATCATTCGGGACTCTTGGCAGACGGTCCCTAAGGAGCTATATCTACCCTGGCTAAGCATACAACTATACCTATTGAGGACAGTTGTGCTTTCAAAGACCCTATGGATATGAAGTTAGAGGGGCTTCTAAAGAAATTATTTATTCATTAGGGTTTTCTTTTACAACCTACAGCCTGCATTGTTCCAGTTACTACTGCAGCAGATTTTTGGTTTGATGCTCTAGAAGAGTCTCTGAAGGTTGAGACCCCATTAGAGGATATTTTGGATAGAATTCAGGCTCTCAAGCTAGCTAATTCTTTTATTACAGATGCCGCTTTTCAAATTGCTAAATTAGCAGCGAAAAATGCAGGATTTGCCATTTTAGCGCGTAGAACATTATGGCTCAAATCGTGGTCTGCTGATGTGTCAGTCTAAGCTTTTAGCTATTCCTTTCAAGGGCCTGAATTTAAATTATTTCTGACATTACTGGAGGTAAAGGCCACGCCCTACCTCAGGATAAGTCTGTTAAGATGAGGGGTAAACAAAATAATTTTTGTTCCTTTCAAAATTTTAAAGGAATACCCTCTGCTTCCTCTTCCTTCACAAAGCAGGAAGGGAATTTTGCTCAATCCAAGTCCGTCTGGAGACCCAACCAGGCTTGGAATAAAGGTAAACAATCCAAGAAGCCCGCTGCTGCTACAAAGACAGCATGAAGGGACGGCCCCCGATCCGGGACCGGATCTGGTAGGGGGCAGACTTTCTTTCTTTGCCCAGGCTTGGGCAAGAGATGTTCAGGACCCATGGGCATTGGAAATCGTGACCCACAGGTATCAACTGGAATTCAAGGATTTTCTCCCAAGAGGGAGATTTCATCTTTCACGATTGTCTGTAGACCAGATAAAGAGAGGTGTTCTTACGCTGTGTAAAAGACCTCTCTATCATGGGAGGATTTTGTCCCATTCCAAAACTGAAACAGGGACAGGGGTTTTACTCAAATCTTTTCATGGTTCCCAAAAAAGTGGGAACTTTCAGACCCATTTTAGATCTCAAGTGTCTAAAAAAGTTTCTCAGAGTACCATTGTTAAAGATGGAGACTATACGAACAATCTTACCAATGATCCAGGAGGGTCAATATATGACTACCGTGTACTTGAAGGATGCATACCTTCATATCCCTATTCACAAGAATCATCATCAGTTCCTAAGGTTTGCCTTCCTGGACAAACATTATCAGTTCGTGGCTCTTCCCTTCGGGTTGGCCACAGCACCCAGAATCTTCACAAAAGTTCTAGGGTCTCTTCTAGCGGTTCTCAGACTGCGGGGCATAGCAGTGGCGCCTTATCTGGACGATATTTTGTTTCAGGCGTCAACTTATCTGACAAAATCTCACACGGACACAGTGTTGTCTTTCCTGAGAACTCACGGTTGAAAGGTGAACATAGAAAAGAGTTCACTAGTTCCACGGACAAGGGTTCCCTTCTTGGGAACTCTGATAGACTCGGTAGGCATGAAAATATTTCTGATGGAGGTCAGAAAATCAAAGATTCTAAATACTTGCCGAGCACTTCAGTCCATTCCTTGGCCATCAGTGGCTTAGTGTATGGAGGTCATTGGATTAATAGTAGCGGCAATGGACATCATTCTGTTTGCTCGCTTTTATCTCAAACCACTGCAGCTGTGCATGCTCGAACAGAGCAATGGGGACTATGCAATTTTATCTCCTCAGATAAATCTGGATCAAGAGACCAGAGACTCATCTTTGGTGGTTGTTGCCGGATCATCTGTCCCAGGGGACATGTTTCCGCAGACCCTCGTGGGTGAGTGACAACGGACGCCAGTCTTCTGGGCTGGGGTGCAGTCTGGAATTCCCTGAAGGCTCAGGGTGTTTGGACTCAGGTGGAGTCTCTACTTCCAATTAATATTCAATGCGCTTCAGGCGTGGCTTCCGTTGGCTTCAGCCAAATTCATCAGGTTCCAGTCGGAAATTATCACAACTGTGGCATATATCAATCATCAGGGGGGGGGAACAAGGAGTTCCTTAGCGATGATAGAAGTATCAAAGAATAATCCGATGGGCGGAGGCCCACTCTTGCTATCTATCGGCAATCTACATCCCAGGAGTAGAGAACTGGGAAGCGGATTTTCTAAGTCGTCAGACTTTTCATCCGGGGGAGTGGGAACTCCATCCGGAGGCGTTTGCCTCATTGATTCGCCAATGGGGCAGACCGGAATTAGATCTGATGGCATCTTGTCAGAATGCCAAGCTTCCACGTTACGGATCCAGGTCGAGGGATCCTCAGGCCAAACTGATAGATGCCTTGGCTGTACCTTGGTCGTTCAGCCTAGCTTGTGTTTCCACTGTTTCCTCTCCTTCCTCGCGTGATTGCTCGGATCAAACAGGAGAGAGCTTCAGTAATCCTGATAGCGCCTGCGTGGCCACGCAGGACTTGGTATGCGGATCTAGTGGACATGTCCTCTGTCACCGTGGAAACTTCCTTTGAGACAGGACCTTCTCATTCAAGGACCTTTCCAACATCCAAATCTAAATTCTCTGCAGCTGACTGCTTGGAGATTGAACACTTTATTTTATCTAAGCGGGGATTCTGATTCGGTCATCGATACTTTGATACAGGCTCGTAAGCCTGTCACTAGAAAAATCTATAATAAGATATGGCGTAAATATCTTTATTGGTGTGAATCCAAGGGTTACTCATGGAGTAAAGTTAGGATTCCAAGAATTTTGTCTTTTTTTTTCTCCTAGGATTGGAGAAAGGGTTATCAGCAAGTTCCTTAAAGGGACAGATTTCTGCTTTGTCAATTTTGCTTCACAAACGTTTGGCAGATTTGCCAGATGTTCAGTCTTTTTGTCAGGCTCTAACCAGAATTAAGCCTGTATTTAGTTCAATTACTCCTCTTTGGAGTTTGAATTTAGTTCTTCGAGTTCTTCAAGGGGTTCCGTTTGAACCCATGCATTCCATAGATATTAAATTGTTATCTTGGAAAGTTTTGTTTTCTCCAACATTGGTGTGTCCGGTCCACGGCGTCATCCTTACTTGTGGGATATTCTCTTCCCCAACAGGAAATGGCAAAGAGTCCCAGCAAAGCTGGCCATATAGTCCCTCCTAGGCTCCGCCCACCCCAGTCATTCTCTTTGCCGTTGCACAGGCAACATCTCCACGGAGATGGTTAAGAGTTTTTTGGCTGGCAGCTGTGCCAGATGTTCAAGCATTTGTTCAGGCTCTGGTTAGGATCAAGCCTGTTTACAGACCTTTGACTCCTCCCTGGAGTCTAAATCTAGTTCTTTCAGTTCTTCAAGGGGTTCCGTTTGAACCTTTACATTCCATAGATCAGTGCTTTCCAAACTGTGTGTCGGGACACACTAGTGTGTCGGCAGCAGTGTGTAGGTGTGTCCCTGCTTCAGCACAAATTCTTTTTTTAATTTTTTTTTGGTTTCTGACTTTCCACCTGCCTGCTACGCATATCACATGGTTGACACATGATTGATACCTAGGGGGACACAGATCATGTTAACCTATTGGCACAGCTCAGTGGGAACTGAAACTATTCCCATTGGCTCCTGACTGCACGTGTAGTCTCCTTAATTGGCTCGTGACTGCATGTGTAGTCAGTGAGTGGGACAGCAGTGTGTATACAGCGCGGGCAGTAGTCAATCGGACTCACCGAGCTCTGAGGGCGGCAGATTAAACACTAAGCTGAAGTCAGAAGTCAGTTGGTTTTTTTTTGCAGCTAGCTCCCAGTAGTGCATTGCTGCTGATGCTCTTGATATATGGATAGGAAGTGGAAGCTTAAAAATGCTTGATGATGAAATGCGAGTGTCTTTATCTAATATTCCACCAAATATTCAGAAATTGTGTTCATCCCATCAACCTCATACATCCCATTAAAATAATAAGTAGCTATTGGTGTTATTAAACTTTTTTTTAATCCTTGCACATACATACTGTTACTTGTAAATACATTTTGTTATTATATAATTTATGTATGTGTCCGTATCTCTAAAAACAAGTTAGATTAACCTCCTTTTTGCTAGTACAACTGAATTACTGTGTCGCGAAATGATGTAGGTCTAAAAAGTGTGTCACCAACATGAAAAGTTTGGAAAGCTCTGCCATAGATATTAAGTTACTATCTTGGAAAGTTTTTTGTTTTTGGTTGCAATTTCTTCTGCTAGAAGAGTTTCAGAGTTATCTGCTCTGCAGTGTTCTCCGCCCTATCTGGTGTTCCATGCAGATAAGGTGGTTTTGCTTACTAAACCTGGTTTTCTTCCTAAAGTTGTTTCTAACAAAAATATTAACCAGGAGATTGTTGTACCTTCTTTGTGTCCGAATCCAGTTTCAAAGAAGGAACGTTTGTTACACAATTTGGACGTAGTCCGTGCTCTAAAATTCTATTTAGAGGCTACTAAAGATTTCAGACAAACATCTTCCTTGTTTGTTGTTTATTCTGGTAAAAGGAGAGGTCAAAAAGAGACTTCTACCTCTCTTTCCTTTTGGCTTAAAAGCATCATCCGATTGGCTTATGAGACTGCCGGACGGCAGCCTCCTGAAAGAATCACAGCTCACTCCACTAGGGCTGTGGCTTCCACATGGGCCTTCAAGAACGAGGCTTCTGTTGACCAGATATGTAAGGCAGCGACTTGGTCTTCACTGCACACTTTTGCCAAATTTTACAAATTTGATACTTTTGCTTCTTCGGAGGCTATTTTTGGGAGAAAGGTTTTGCAAGCTGTGGTGCCTTCCGTTTAGGTAACCTGATTTGCTCCCTCCCTTCATCCGTGTCCTAAAGCTTTGGTATTGGTTCCCACAAGTAAGGATGACGCCGTGGACCGGACACACCAATGTTGGAGAAAACAGAATTTATGCTTACCTGATAAATTACTTTCTCCAACGGTGTGTCCGGTCCACGGCCCGCCCTGGTTTTTTAATCAGGTCTGATGAATTATTTTCTCTAACTACAGTCACCACGGTACCATATGGTTTCTCCTATATATATTTCCTCCTGTCCGTCGGTCGAATGACTGGGGTGGGCGGAGCCTAGGAGGGACTATATGGCCAGCTTTGCTGGGACTCTTTGCCATTTCCTGTTGGGGAAGAGAATATCCCACAAGTAAGGATGACGCCGTGGACCGGACACACCGTTGGAGAAAGTAATTTATCAGGTAAGCATAAATTCTGTTTTTGGTTGCTATTTCTTCTGCTCGAAGAGTTTCTGAGCTTTCAGCGTTACAATGTGACTCACCTTATCTTATATTTCATTCTGATAAGGTGGTTTTACGTACCAAACCTGGATTTCTTCCTAAGGTTGTTTCAAATAAGAATATTAATCAGGAAATTGTTGTTCGTTTTTTTTGTGTCCTAATCCTAAGAAGGAGCGTCTGTTACATAACTTGGACGTGGTCCGTGCCTTAAAGTTTTACTTACAGGCAACCAAGGATTTCCGTCAATCATCTAAATTATTCATTGTTCTGGCAAGCGTAGGGGTCAGAAAGCTACGGCTACCTATCTTTATTTTTGGCTGAGTATCATCCGCCTGGCATATGAGACTGCTGAACAGCAGCCTCCTGAAAGAATTACGGCTCATTCTACTAGGGCTGTGGCTTCCACATGGGCCTTTAAAAACGATGCTTCTGTTGAACAGATTTGTAAGGCTGTGACTTGGTCGTCCCTTCATACTTTTTCCAAATTTTACAAATTTGATACTTTTGCTTCTTCTGAGGCTGTTTTTGGGAGAAAGGTTCTTCAAGCAGTGGTGCCTTCCGTTTAGGTCTGTCTTGTCCCTCCCGTTTCATCCGTGTCCTGTAGCGTTGGTATTGTATCCCACAAGTAAAGATGAAATCCGTGGACACATCGTATCTTGTAGAAGAAAAGGAAATTTATGCTTACCTGATAAATTGATTTCTTCACGATACAAGTCCACGGCCCTCCCTGTCATTTTTAAGACGGATTATATTTTATTTTTTACAACTTCAGTCACCTCTGCACCTTTAGCTTTTCCTTTCTCTTCCTAAACCTTCGGTCAAATGACTGGGGGTGGAGGGAAGGAAGGAGCTATATATATACAGCTCTGTTGTGGTGCTCTTTTGCCACTTCCTGTTAGCAGGAGGTTAATATCTCACAAGTAAGGATGAAATCCGTGGACTCGTCGTATCGTAGAAGAAATCAATTTATCAGGTAAGCATAAATTTCCTTTTTTTTTTTTTTTTAAATGACCTGATTCTTTAAGGAAGCACATTTGATCCTATTAATATTTTATTTCTACATCCCAGTCTTGGCTACTAATGATTTTTGCATAGTTATTAGTGTCAGCATTAGGCTAACCAGTGAACAAAAAACATTCTTATTTCGCCCCCTCCCCTTCATTTTCTATTTCTTTATTTTTAAGCTGTATCATGGAAATATTTTTAATGACAGCTAATACATGTTTACAGGTTACAGAAGTTGCTTTTTCACCTTTTTAGAGAGTGTAAGACGAGCACAACTTTTACACTAAAACAAGAGCTGTTTAGTGCCCTTTTAAAACCTAGAGGTTATTCTCTATCGGATCTTGCCAGATGAAGCCTTTGTGTCATATTTTGAAGACCTCTTGGAGGACTCATAGAGCCATTAAGGGGACACAGTACTGAAATAAATATACCATTGCATTTACACATTGAAGCATTTTTGCCTGAAACAAATATAAAGAAGTAGAAGCTGTTTGAATTAATGTTCTAGGATCAGTTGTACACTTCCTACTTATGCTCAGTGAGTTGTACTTTCCTACTTATGCTCAGTGAGATACTCAGTGAAGTTTCCAACAGCCAATGATCATTAGCAAGAAGTACACAACTGTTAAAACTGTATTGTTTTCTATTTATATTTATGGGACTTTTTCTATTTCACATGTCACGTGCAAACAAATTGACATGTTTGTATGCTATTCTTTCATATAGATGACAGAATGAGTAAAATGTCCGTTTAAATAGCGCTTAGCCTTCTAGTGTTACTATCAGGCCAAACATGGTCTCCCTTCTCCTAAATTCTTCAAATTATTCTGTTTTAGGATTTTTTTTTAGTCGAGAAATGATATGGAATAATCAAACTGTGTGGCTACCAATCTCTGCTTTTGTAAATGATTACATTTTCAGTTAAGGTGCGTGCATAGTTCATTGCACAAAAGTGACTATACTTTAATGAACCACCCTATAAATCTAATTTTGTGTCCTGTTTTGTTCAGTATTTTATTTAAATGAATAAAGATATTTTTTTGTATTTTTGTTTAAATATTTTTTTGATAAGTTTCATTGTAAAGGTGAGCCTTTAGTGCTAATATATTTCATTGGTCATCACAGCACATGACTTCATCATAACAGCTAGGTAACTATACTTTGGCTTAACACAGATGATCTCACTGCAGAGAGCTATCTTCTCCCTGTATTAAACGGATAATGACTTTGTGTCCAGAGAAGATCAAGTGAAAGCTTTTGCCATGCCATTTTATTAGCCAAAACATTGGCTGCTGCACTGAACGGGCATTCTTGTTGAGAACAAAATAGGCTGGGTGATTTCTTTTCATATGCAACACAAGGAGAGGTAGCCCTGTTTAAGAGAGCATGTAGATATTTAAAAAAAACTTGAGAGCTTCCACATAGTCCATCATAAAGATGCAGTTAAGTTTATAAACAATGCTTTAAAATAAAGTGCTATGCGTGTAGTGATAAATCGGTGCTATTTGGAAAAATCTATTTTCTCTGCAACCGCTTTTGTTAGAACTGTGAAACTAGCTGTGGAAAAGATACGAAAAATCATAAGACTTGCAACCACTACTCTTAGAGGATTCCACACTCAAAAAAAATCTTTCCAAAACCCCCAATCCTGGCATACAGACAACCACCTAACCTAAAGCAGAAACTGGTACATAGGAAGCTACGCCTTGAGAAAAAGAACACTCAGAATGGAACCAAGTGCTGCTATAAAGCTCTCTGCAAACTGTGTCAACACGTTTGTGAAAGCACCACAGCAAATCACAATAATAAATCTTCTAACATTAAAGGGGCATATTCATGTATATCTGCAAATGTGGTATACATGATACATTGCACTGCATGTGAAATGGGATGCTATATTGGAGAAACAAGCCAAAAACTGCACATTCGCATGAACTTACACAGACACTCAATCAAAAACCACTGTGAAACAAAATACTGCACCCCTGTTGGTCACCATTTCACCCAACCTGACCACTTCATCCAAAACTTCAAAATTCTCAGAGGCAGCTTCAAAAACACCATGGAAAGAAAAACCTTTGATATGAAAATAATGCACTTCAACCTGTTTAATTCTGGATTAAATGTGGACTCTGGATTCTTAACACATTATCACAATTTTTTGTAATGTACTTTCATTTAGTCAATTACATTGTATATACCACATTCTTTATACATAGGTACACAGGTAAACCTATGTCCACACTTTTGTCTTTTTTTTTTTTTTAACTTTTGTATTCCCCCTGTATATACAATTTCACATCTTTATAGATATTGATTCAATGTTGATATATAACTTTGTCAGTATATGCTCTATGTAAAGCTATATATTTCCCCTGTCTGTTCTCCTACACTGGACACTGTCTGCCTGTTGAAAACCAAAAAGTAATATATAAAAAAGTGAAGGCGCCTAGATATGATGCACACAAATAAAGTGTACAAAAATGCACATGTAGAACTTTTTTATATATATCTCAATATCCTTGGGGCCCTCTTCAACAAAGGACAAGGAATTGAGATGTGCGTGATATAGATTCACAACTATATTTTTAGTGTGATAGAAAACTGGTACTGGATATGTATATATGTGTACAATAAATATAAAAAACAATATGATATATGTGAACTCAAATTGTCATAAAGTACAGTGCCAAAAAGTGATATTTATTGTGTCCTTCTAATAGAGAGAAATGATATCCATCAACCTCCAACAACAAACACAATGTTGCTAAGACCAAGTGACTATCAATGTGAGAGATGTTACAAACACACCATAGTAACAAGCGATATTAAAGACACATATTGGTGAAGGTATTGCATAGCAATACCGGATACATACAATAAGGTACCCAGGTACTATAGGGTATACGTATAGTCCTTATACAAAGTTCATGTAATGGAGATTCTTTCCTCCGGATGTCCACTAAATAGCGGGTATGCGGCAGCAAACACTCCTTCCAAGGCTGATGGCACCAGCGACGATCTGCAGATAGAAGGGAGAGAAAAAAAAGGAGGCGCCACAATAGTGTGAGATCGTAGGTGTATGGGACCCCCACAAAACGATACAAGATCACTTACTAGATTATGAGCACTTGAGAAGTGCCACAGGTGCAGGCTGAACTATTAAAAGCTGTCCAGCGAGCTTATCCTCACGATCCGATGGCCAAAGGGTAAAATTCGAATTCCCCCACATGTACTGGGGTCGGAAATGAGCCCAGTATTGGTATGAATATCCACTCGGGGCAAAAATACAGCTTATATAGAGCTGAAAAGCTGGTCAAAAGTCAGAACAGCTAATAAAAGCAAAGGTAAAAAATAAGCGTGATGACAGATAGGTTAAAATATAACATATAAGTTTATTAAAACCTAATACACTACGCGTTTCCCGGTCACAACAACCGTTTCATCAGGTGTATAAAACTAACAGTCATCACACTATTTAAAACCAATCTCGGCGTTCACAAGTTTTCAATGCGCATGCCCATTAAAAGCTGTTAACCAATGAGATGTGAATCTGAGCCGGCAAACATTTTGATTGGACCAAACAATGGGCGTGTAGTACCAGCCCCTACTACGAGTGTTACCTGTCACTCAAATGGCGTCACTGAGAAGCACGGCTGCGATCATTAACTAAAATACGCCGTCATAGCTAAAATACATTAATAAAAGGCACTGCTCGGTAATACACTGGGTGTTTACTACAGGATAAAGTCCCCGTAAACTACCCCAAAGAGGGCGCTAAAGATTCCTTACTGGAATGGGTTTAATATTATGTGATCAATAGTACTATCACAAAATATGTCCATAATGATTTCTTAAAAGCATAAAACTGCCTCTATATATAGTGCAATTTGAATCCTTAGGGAAAAATCCTAGCTCTATATCTAATGGTAAATATAAAGTATATTGATGCCGAGAGATACAAGGTAACACCCCACAGTAATATGTATTACAATGTAAGATAAGTATCCCTCGATGGATACACGATAATACAAAAAATATATATACAAATATAAAAAATCTTCCAAAAAGGAGAAACTTAGAAGGATGAAAGATGGTATATTTAATCTTTCTAGCCATGTTTTGACAAATGAAGAGATATGTGTCCTGAATAGAGGGCTATCTTTTTGTCCTTCGAATGAACACAACATATTTGAATTATTTGTTGATCTGAATAAATTTATCAGGAAGCTATCGCTACAACGATACTTCTGTGATAAAAAATTAAAACAAGATAAACGTATACCTATAATTACTAATGATATGTCTGAAAGACCTTCTACAGATATTATCTACTATGAACCAGAAGATCTATGTGATTCTCTGTTCGATGATTTTGTTCATTCCAATTTAATGTTGAAATCCAGTTTTAATCCTCCCATCACCAATCACAATATCCAACTCTTTCAAGATTTAGTTTTGGAAGAGTTTAGTTCTATGAATAACCATAATAGGAGTAGAAAACATAATTTATGCTTACCTGATAAATTCCTTTCTTCTGTTGTGTGATCAGTCCACGGGTCATCATTACTTCTGGGATATAACTCCTCCCCAACAGGAAATGCAAGAGGATTCACCCAGCAGAGCTGTATATAGCTCCTCCCCTCTACGTCAGTCCCAGTCATTCGACCAAGAATCAACGAGAAAGGAGTAACCAAGGGTGAAGTGGTGACTGGAGTATAATTTAAAAGATATTTACCTGCCTTAAAACAGGGCGGGCCGTGGACTGATCACACAACAGAAGAAAGGAATTTATCAGGTAAGCATAAATTATGTTTTCTTCTGTTATGTGTGATCAGTCCACGGGTCATCATTACTTCTGGGATACCAATACCAAAGCAAAAGTACACGGATGACGGGAGGGATAGGCAGGCTCATTATACAGAAGGAACCACTGCCTGAAGAACCTTTCTCCCAAAAATAGCCTCCGAAGAAGCAAAAGTGTCAAATTTGTAAAATTTGGAAAAAGTATGAAGCGAAGACCAAGTTGCAGCCTTGCAAATCTGTTCAACAGAGGCCTCATTCTTAAAGGCCCAAGTGGAAGCCACAGCTCTAGTGGAGTGAGCTGTAATTCTTTCAGGAGGCTGCTGTCCAGCAGTCTCATAGGCTAAACGTATTATGCTACGAAGCCAAAAGGAGAGAGAGGTAGCAGAAGCTTTTTGACCTCTCCTCTGTCCAGAATAAACGACAAACAGGGAAGAAGTTTGGCGAAATCTTTAGTTGCCTGCAAGTAGAACTTGAGGGCACGAACTACATCCAGATTGTGTAGAAGACGTTCCTTCTTTGAAGAAGGATTTGGGCACAAGGATGGAACAACAATCTCTTGATTGATATTCCTGTTAGTGACTACCTTAGGTAAGAACCCAGGTTTAGTACGCAGAACTACCTTGTCTGAGAGAAAAATCAGATAAGGAGAATCACAATGTAAGGCTGATAACTCAGAGACTCTTCGAGCCGAGGAAATAGCCATTAAAAACAGAACTTTCCAAGATAACAATTTTATATCAATGGAATGAAGGGGTTCAAATGGAACACCCTGTAAAA
This sequence comes from Bombina bombina, assembly GCF_027579735.1. NCBI lineage: Eukaryota > Metazoa > Chordata > Amphibia > Anura > Bombinatoridae > Bombina > Bombina bombina. Next base: position 518,847,450 of record NC_069504.1, read on the forward strand.
CGTTAAGAACTAAGTTTAAACTCCATGGCGGAGCAACAGCTTTAAACACAGGCTTGATCCTAGCCAAAGCCTGACAAAAAGCCTGGACGTCTGGATTTTCTGACAGACGCCTGTGTAACAAGATGGACAGAGCTGAAATCTGTCCCTTTAATGAACTAGCTGATAAACCCTTTTCTAACCCTTCTTGTAGAAAAGACAATATCCTAGAGATCCTAACCTTACTCCAGGAGTAATGTTTGGATTCGCACCAGTATAGGTATTTACGCCATATTTTATGGTAAATCTTTCTGGTAACAGGCTTCCTAGCCTGTATCAGGGAATCAATAACCGACTCAGAAAAACCACGTTTTGATAAAATCAAACGTTCAATTTCCAAGCAGTCAGCTTCAGAGAAGTTAGATTTTGATGTTTGAATGGACCCTGTATCAGAAGGTCCTGTCTTAGAGGTAGAGACCAAGGCGGACAGGACGACATGTCCACTAGATCTGCATACCAAGTCCTGCGTGGCCATGCAGGCGCTATTAGAATCACTGATGCTCTCTCCTGCTTGATTTTGGCAATCAATCGAGGAAGCAGCGGAAAGGGTGGAAACACATAAGCCATCCCGAAGTTCCAAGGTGCTGTCAAAGCATCTATCAGAACCGCTCCCGGATCCCTGGATCTGGACCCGTAGCGAGGAAGTTTGGCGTTCTGGCGAGACGCCATGAGGTCTATCTCTGGTTTGCCCCAACGTCGAAGTATTTGGGCAAAAACCTCCGGATGAAGTTCCCACTCCCCCGGATGAAAAGTCTGACGACTCAAGAAATCCGCCTCCCAGTTCTCCACTCCCGGGATGTGGATTGCTGACAGGTGGCAAGAGTGAGACTCTGCCCAGCGAATTATCTTTGATACTTCCACCATTGCTAGGGAGCTTCTTGTCCCTCCCTGATGGTTGATGTAAGCTACAGTCGTGATGTTGTCCGACTGAAACCTGATGAACCCCCGAGTTGTTAATTGGGGCCAAGCTAGAAGGGCATTGAGAACTGCCCTCAATTCCAGAATGTTTATTGGAAGGAGACTCTCCTCCTGATTCCACAGTCCCTGAGCCTTCAGAGAATTCCAGACAGCGCCCCAACCTAGTAGGCTGGCGTCTGTTGTTACAATTGTCCAGTCTGGCCTGCTGAATGGCATCCCCCTGGACAGGTGTGGCCGATGAAGCCACCATAGAAGAGAATTTCTGGTCTCTTGATTCAGATTCAGAGTAGGGGACAAATCTGAGTAATCCCCATTCCACTGACTTAGCATGCATAATTGCAGAGGTCTGAGGTGTAGGCGTGCAAAAGGTACTATGTCCATTGCCGCTACCATTAAGCCGATCACCTCCATGCATTGAGCTACTGACGGGTGTTGAATGGAATGAAGGACACGGCATGCATTTTGAAGCTTTGTTAACCTGTCCTCTGTCAGGTAAATCTTCATTTCTACAGAATCTATAAGAGTCCCCAAGAATGGAACTCTTGTGAGAGGAAAAAGAGAACTCTTCTTTTCGTTCACTTTCCATCCATGCGACCTTAGAAATGCCAGAACTAACTCTGTATGAGACTTGGCAGTTTGAAAGCTTGAAGCTTGTATTAGAATGTCGTCTAGGTATGGAGCTACCGAAATCCCTCGCGGTCTTAGTACCGCCAGAAGGGCACCCAGAACCTTTGTGAAGATTCTTGGAGCCGTAGCCAATCCGAATGGAAGAGCTACAAACTGGTAGTGCCTGTCTAAGAAGGCAAACCTTAGATACCGGTGATGATCTTTGTGGATCGGTATGTGAAGGTAAGCATCCTTTAAATCCACTGTGGTCATGTACTGACCCTCTTGGATCATGGGTAAGATTGTCCGAATAGTTTCCATTTTGAACGATGGAACTCTTAGGAATTTGTTTAGAATCTTTAAATCTAAGATTGGCCTGAAAGTTCCCTCTTTTTTGGGAACCACAAACAGGTTTGAGTAGAACCCTTGTCCTTGTTCCGACCGCGGAACCGGATGGATCACTCCCATTATTAACAGATCTTGTACGCAGCGTAGAAACGCTTCTTTCTTTATCTGGTTTGTTGACAACCTTGACAGATGAAATCTCCCTCTTGGGGGAGATAATTTGAAGTCTAGAAGGTATCCCTGAGATATGATCTCTAGTGCCCAGGGATCCTGAACATCTCTTGCCCAGGCCTGGGCGAAGAGAGAGAGTCTGCCCCCCACTAGATCCGGTCCCGGATCGGGGGCTCTCGGTTCATGCTGTCTTTGGGGCAGCAGCAGGTTTCCTGGCCTGCTTGCTCTTGTTCCAGGACTGGTTAGGCTTCCAGCCTTGCCTGTAACGAGCAACAGCTCCTTCCTGTTTTGGTGCAGTGGAGGTTGATGCTGCTCCTGTTTTGAAGTTCCGAAAGGGACGAAAATTAGACTGTCTAGCCTTAGCTTTGGCTTTGTCTTGAGGTAGGGCGTGGCCCTTACCTCCTGTAATGTCAGCGATAATCTCTTTCAAACCGGGCCCAAATAAAGACTGCCCCTTGAAAGGTATATTAAGTAATTTGGACTTAGAAGTAACATCAGCTGACCAGGATTTTAGCCACAGCGCCCTACGTGCCTGTATGGCGAATCCTGAGTTCTTAGCCGTAAGTTTGGTTAAATGTACTACGGCCTCCGAAATGAAGGAATTAGCTAGTTTAAGGACTCTAAGCCTGTCCGTAATGTCGTCTAGCGTAGATGAACTAAGGTTCTCTTCAAGCGACTCAATCCAAAATGCTGCCGCAGCCGTAATCGGCGCGATACATGCAAGGGGTTGTAATATAAAACCTTGTTGAACAAACATTTTCTTAAGGTAACCCTCTAATTTTTTATCCATTGGATCTGAGAAAGCACAGCTATCCTCCACCGGGATAGTGGTACGCTTAGCTAAAGTAGAAACTGCTCCCTCCACCTTGGGGACCGTTTGCCATAAGTCCCGAGTGGTGGTGTCTATTGGAAACATCTTTCTAAATATTGGAGGGGGTGAGAACGGCACACCGGGTCTATCCCACTCCTTAGTAACAATTTCAGTTAGTCTCTTAGGTATAGGAAAAACGTCAGTACTCGCCGGTACCGCAAAGTATTTATCCAACCTACACAGTTTCTCTGGTTTGCAACGGTGTTACAATCGTTGAGAGCTGCTAAGACCTCCCCTAGTAATACACGGAGGTTCTCCAATTTAAATTTAAAATTTGAAATATCTGAGTCCAATCTGTTTGGATCAGAACCGTCACCCACAGAATGAAGCTCTCCGTCCTCATGCTCTGCGAGCTGTGACGCAGTATCAGACATGGCCCTAGCATTGTCAGCGCACTCTGTTCTCACCCCAGAGTGATCACGCTTGCCTCTTAGTTCTGGTAATTTAGACAAAACTTCAGTCATAACAGTAGCCATATCTTGTAATGTTATCTGTAATGGCCGCCCAGATGTACTAGGCGCCAAAATATCACGCACCTCCCGGGCGGGAGATGCAGGTACTGCCGCGTGAGGCGAGTTAGTCGGCATAACTCTCCCCTCGCTGTTTGGTGAAATTTGTTCACATTGTACAGATTGACTTTTATTTAAAGTAGCATCAATACAGTTAGTACATAAATTTCTATTGGGCTCCACCTTGGCATTGGAACAAATGACACAGATATCTTCCTCTGAGTCAGACATGTTTAACACACTAGCAAAAAACTTACAACTTGGTTATAATCTTTTTTAGCCAAAAACGTACTGTGCCTCAAGGAGGTACTAACGATTAAATGACAGTTGAAATAATGAACTGAAAAACAGTTATAGCATCAAACTTTAAAACAACAAAACTTTTAGCAAAGGTTTGTTCCCATTAGTAAAATAACAATAATTAAATTTGACATAAAAAATACAAAGCAACGCTTTTATTCACAGTCACTATAAGAATTCTCACAGCTCTGCTGAGAGAATTTACCTCCCTTCAAAGAAGTTTGAAGACCCCTGAGATCTATCAGAGATGAACCGGATCATGCAGGAAATATAAAAGTAACTGACTGGTATTTTTTGATGCGTAGCAAAGAGCGCCAAAAACGGCCCCTCCCTCTCCCACACAGCAGTGAAGAGAAACGAAACTGTCACAATTAAAGCAAAAAAACTGCCAAGTGGAAAATAATGCCCAAATATTTATTCACACAGTACCTCAGCAATGTAAACGATTCTACATTCCAGCAAAAACGTTTAACATGATAAATAGTTATTAAAAAGGATTAGTGACCTTTAACAGAGTAGTTCCGGTGAAATACCATCCCCAGAATACTGAAGTGTATACATACATGTCATTTTAACGGTATGGCAGGATTTTCTCATCAATTCCATTCAGAAAATAAAAACTGCTACATACCTCAATGCAGATTCATCTGCCCGCTGTCCCCTGATCTGAAGCCTTTACCTCCCTCAGATGGCCGAGAACAGCAATATGATCTTAACTACTCCGGTTAAAATCATAGTAAAAAACTCTGACAGATTCTTCCTCCAACTCTGCCAGAGAAGTAATAACACGCTCCGGTGCTATTTTAAAATAACAAACTTTTGATTGAAGTCATAAAAACTAAGTATAATCACCATAGTCCTCTCACACATCCTATCTAGTCGTTGGGTGCAAGAGAATGACTGGGACTGACGTAGAGGGGAGGAGCTATATACAGCTCTGCTGGGTGAATCCTCTTGCATTTCCTGTTGGGGAGGAGTTATATCCCAGAAGTAATGATGACCCGTGGACTGATCACACATAACAGAAGAAATAAGGCCTCAAATTTGAATATCTATGAAATTAGAGCCTTATCCAAGTTAGCTAAAGATCAGTCCCTAGTGATTAGACAGGCCGACAAGGGAGGTGGAATAGTATTGCAGGACTGGGGTGACTATGTAGGGGAAGCTAATCGTATCTTATTAAATCCTGAGTACTATAAGAGATTGACGTTTAACCCTACAAAGAAATATATGATTGGTTTGGTTAAACTTATAGATGATGGATACTATAAAGGGATCCTCACCAAGAAAGAAAAAGAATTTTTAAACCCTGGTACCCCTAGTCTTGCATACTATTACCACCTCCCCAAGATTCATAAATGTAAGGATAATCCTCCCGGTCGCCCGATTATATCGGGGATCGGGAATCTTACGTGTAATCTATCCGAATACATAGACTCGTTTTTAAAAAAAGAAGTAAAGTGTTTACCATCCTATATAAAAGACACACCCGATTTAATAAATAAACTATCGAAACTAAAAAATCTAGATGTAAAAAATTTAGTTTGGATGACATGTGATGTGTCAGCCCTCTATTCAAATATAGCGCACGAGTTAGGTATCAACTCTATTGATAAATTTTTATCTAGAGATATTTATTTACCCGAACAGCAGAAAATTTTCCTTTTGGATGCCATCTCCTTTGTGCTTAAGCACAATTATTTTGTGTTTCAGGAGCAGTTTTTCCTACAAATAAAGGGCACGGCCATGGGGACCAGGTTCGCCCCCAGCTTCGCTAACTTGTTTATGGGGTCCTTTGAAGAGGAGTATATCTATAATTCCCCAGCGAGGGCGAACCTGGTCTTCTATGATTGATGATTTGCTCTTTATATGGGATGGAACAGTGTCTAAGGCAAAGGAATTTGTAACATCCCTTAACACCAACAATATGGGCTTAACATTTACCTCTAATATTTCAAAGGAACAAATTGAATTTTTGGATCTTATATTATATTGGGATCCAAAAGGGTCCATCTTAACTAAGACATTTTTTAAAACTGTGGATACGAACAGTTATTTGAATTTTAAAAGTAATCACTACAAACCGTGGAAAGAAAATATTCCATTCAATCAATTCTGCAGAATACGCAGAAATTGTACTGAAATGTCTGTGTTTGATGAACAATCACAAATATTAAAAGAGAGGTTTCTTGCAAGAGAGTATCCACCAAAACTTATAGAATTAGGCTATCAAAAAGCTAGAAATAAAGTAAGATCAGATTTGTTCAATTCTAAGAAAAAGGACAAATATGAAAAAACATGGAACTCGGAAGAGGAAAGGTTACTTTATAATTCCAAAAATAATAATCATCCTCGATTCATTACTAGGTATAATAATAATCATCATTTAATCAAGAATATTCTACAGAAATACTGGTTCATTTTAAAAAATGATCCAGTTTTGAAACAAATTTTGGATGATACCCCTATATGCACCTTTAGAAGAGCACAGACACTTAAAAATAAGTTGGCACCAAGTAAGATTTTAATGAAAAAGCGCACAAATAGGATGGTGAATAAATCTAATACTAATTCTTTTTTAAACACTAAGATAGGTTTTTTTAAATGTGGGAAAAATAATTGTGGCCTTTGTAGCTATACGATGGGGAGTGTTACTGAATTTAAGTCCTCTGTCACCAATGAAAAATTTAGTGTTTCTTCACACTTCACGTGTGATTCAACATTTGTGGTGTATTTGCTACAATGCAAGTGTGGGGTTCAGTATGTTGGGAGAACCTCAAGACCCATCAAAAAAAGATGGGGGGAGCACACGAGAAATGTAAAGAAAGAATTGGTAAATCATAGTGTTCCTCGCCATAAGGGCATTTGCCATCCGGGAGAAAGTGATATATTTAATATTCTCCCTATAGAACATGTAGCTCCCAAATGGGGTAGAAATAGGTTTATACACTTGCGACAAAGAGAGACCTATTGGATATGGAAATTAAAAACTTTGAAACCCCACGGTCTAAATGAAAACATTGACATGGGAGCTTTTAATTGAATTATATTGAGTTACCATTATATAGTTTGATTTTATTCTTTTGAAAATTGTTTTTATGTGGATATTTTGTATTTTTGTATTTTTATATTTTTATATAGTTTTGTGTTTATGTGTATATTTATGCATTTATAAGTTATAGTATATCACATAAGTGCATGTAGTTGTGACTTATCAGATGATCCCTGAGCTGGCATAACCCTTATACTTCATCTCAAAAAAAAATTTTTTATATTTGTATATATTTTTTGTATTATCGTGTATCCATCGAGGGATACTTATCTTACATTGTAATACATATTACTGTGGGGTGTTACCTTGTATCTCTCGGCATCAATATACTTTATATTTACCATTAGATATAGAGCTAGGATTTTTCCCTAAGGATTCAAATTGCACTATATATAGAGGCAGTTTTATGCTTTTAAGAAATCATTATGGACATATTTTGTGATAGTACTATTGATCACATAATATTAAACCCATTCCAGTAAGGAATCATTAGCGCCCTCTTTGGGGTAGTTTACGGGGACTTTATCCTGTAGTAAACACCCAGTGTATTACCGAGCAGTGCCTTTTATTAATGTATTTTAGCTATGACGGCGTATTTTAGTTAATGATCGCAGCCGTGCTTCTCAATGACGCCATTTGAGTGACAGGTAACACTCGTAGTAGGGGCTGGTACTACACGCCCATTGTTTGGTCCAATCAAAATGTTTGCCGGCTCAGATTCACATCTCATTGGTTAACAGCTTTTAATGGGCATGCGCATTGAAAACTTGTGAACGCCGAGATTGGTTTTAAATAGTGTGATGACTGTTAGTTTTATACACCTGATGAAACGGTTGTTGTGACCGGGAAACGCGTAGTGTATTAGGTTTTAATAAACTTATATGTTATATTTTAACCTATCTGTCATCACGCTTATTTTTTACCTTTGCTTTTATTAGCTGTTCTGACTTTTGACCAGCTTTTCAGCTCTATATAAGCTGTATTTTTGCCCCGAGTGGATATTCATACCAATACTGGGCTCATTTCCGACCCCAGTACATGTGGGGGAATTCGAATTTTACCCTTTGGCCATCGGATCGTGAGGATAAGCTCGCTGGACAGCTTTTAATAGTTCAGCCTGCACCTGTGGCACTTCTCAAGTGCTCATAATCTAGTAAGTGATCTTGTATCGTTTTGTGGGGGTCCCATACACCTACGATCTCACACTATTGTGGCGCCTCCTTTTTTTCTCTCCCTACTGTCTGCCTGTTACCTAAGCCCCCCTCATGATTTTTACGACACCTCCTCCTCTCCCTGCACTTTCTGTCTTCTTAGCTATTCTGTGTTTTAAGATATAATCTGTAAATTCCATTGAACTGGTCAGTATTGCTTTAGACTTGATAAAGGAAGGAACTCTTCCTAAAGCTTGTCAACTTATAAATGTATAGTTAGTTCAATAAAAAAGTATCATTGCTCAATGCAATACTCTTGTTATTTTGATATCTATTTTATAGTTCTACTTGGACATCACAACTAAATGATTACTATATAGTAAAAATGGAAGGTGTCATCCACTTTTGCAAAACAAATAATAGGAGAACAGCTAATATAGTTTGGGATAAGATAAATATATACAGTATACCTATATTTTCAGTAAATTAGCTATCCTAATTAACCCCTTAATAACCACAGCACTTTTCCATTTTCTGACCGTTTGGGACCAAGGCTATTTTTACATTTTTGAAGTGTTTGAGTTTAGCTGTAATTTTCCTCTTACTCATTTACTGTACCCACACATTATATACCTTTTTTTTCTCGCCATTAAATGGACTTTCTAAATATACTATTATTTTCATCATATCTTATAAAATGAGGAAAAAATGGAAAAAAACACACTTTGTCTAACTTTAACCCCCAAAATCTGTTACACATCTACAACCACCAAAAAACACCCATGCTAAATAGTTTCTAAATTTTGTCCTGAGTTTAGAAATACCCAATGTTTACATGTTTGCTTTTTTTGCAAGTTATAGGGCAATAAATACAAGTAGCACTTTGCTATTTCCAAACCACTTTTTTTCAAAATTAGCGCTAGTTACATTGGATCACTGATATCTGTCAGGAATCCCTGAATATTCCTTGACATGTATAATTTTTATTTATTTTTTTAAAGACATCTCAAAGTATTGATCTAGGCCCATTTTGGTATTTCATGCCACCATTTCACTGCCAAATGCGATCAAATAAAATAAATCGTTCACTTTGTAAATAATTTCAGTGAGAAACCTAAAGTTTGTGAAAAAAATTGTGAAAAACAACTTGTGCAATTATGGCATAATGCTTGTAAATGCTTCTCTGGGATCCCCTTTGTTCAGAAATAGCAGACATATATGGCTTGCCTTTTGGGTTGCTTTTTGGTAATTAGGCCACTAAATGCCACTGCGCTTCACACGTGTATTATGCCCAGCAGTAAAGAGGGAGCTTGTAGGGTTAATTTTAGCTTTAATGTACTGTAGTAGACAACCCTAAGTATTGATCTAGGCCCATTTTGGTATATTTCTTGCCACCATTTCACCGCCAAATGCGATCAAATTAAAAAAAAGTTAAATTTTTCACAATTTTAGGTTTCTCACTGAAATTATTTACAGCTTGTACAATTATGGCACAAATGGTTGTAAATGCTTCTCTGGGATCCCCTTTGTTCAGAAATAGCAGACATGTATGGCTTTTTGGTAATTAGAAGGCAGCTAAATGCCGCTGCGCATCACGTGTATTATGTCTAGCAGTGAAGGGGTTAATTAGGTAGATTATAGGGAGCTTGCAGGGTTAATTTTAACTTTAGTGTAGAGATCAGCCTCCCACCTGACAGATCTCACCCCCTGATCCTCCCAAACAGCTCTCTTCCCATCTTAAGTACTGGCAGAAAGTCTGCCAGTACTAAAATAAGTTTTTTTTGGGTTGTTTTTTTAAAAAAAAAATTCTGCTGATTCTGCTGTGTAGGATCCCCCCTTAGCCAACAACCTCCCTGATCCTCCCCCAACAAATCTCTCTTCCCCCCCCCCCCCCTTGCCTTATTGTGTGCCATACTGGGTACTGGCAGTAACCAGTTTGAAATCAATTTTTTTTTTTTTATTTATAAAAGACAATTTTTCTGTAATATAGCTGCCCCCCCTCAACACCCAACCCCCCACCCTCTCCCAGATCGCTTAATATTTTTTAACTTATGTATATTTCCACTCCTCCTGTATCATGTGACAGCCATCAGCCAATCACAAAGGTATATATACTTGCACATGCTCAGTAGGAGCTGGTGACTTAAAAAGTGTAAACCTTAAGACTGCACATTTTGTTAATGGAAGTAAATTAGCAAGTTGTTTAAAATTGCATGAGCTATTTGAATCATTAAAGTTTAATTTTGACAGGAGTGTCCCTTTTTAATTGAGGCCCTTGCAAAAAGTTCACAAATATTCACCATTACAAATCCAGGTATACAGCTAGAGCAGGCCATGATTCAGTAGTGGTACTGCTGGAAGTTTTATTCTTGATGAAGGTTAGAAGAAAGTGTATCCCAATAAAGAGCAGGCTCAGGACTAAAAGAATGAGCTTCATGTGGGTCTATACCTATAATGGGTTGATCTAGGTATCCAGTGCCTTATGCAGCACCAACAGGTGGCGCACAAAAATACCATGGAGGACACCCAGTCCTCCCTTAAATAGGCACCACACAAACATGTAGTGTAAAGAAAATGAGGGATACAAATTGTAAGAGCTAAAATTAAGGGAGCATGTGTTTTTATTTTAAAGGAAGTTGTTACTTTGACAGTGTGATTTTTTTTTTTCTATTGATTGCATTTCTGCATGGTGCAAGTCAGCATGTGCTTATAAGTACAGTGAAATACGTGGGTGGGTTTATTAGCCAGGTATGTAATCCCTTTTATTTCCAATGGCATGGAGAGTCAACGATCCATTCATTACTGTTGGGGAAATTCCACGCCTGGCCACAGGGAGGAGGCAAAGACAACCCAGCCAAGGCTTAAGATCCCTCCCACTTCCTATACTCCCCCAGTTATTCTTTGCCTTTGTAACGTGGCGGATGGCAACAATGTTTTTGCCTCAGCTGAGGCTACCTTTGGGAGAAAGGTGCTTCATGCGGTGGTGTCTTCAGTTTAGGTCCGCCTATCTTATTTTCCCTCCCTATCCATTCTGTGTGCTCCTAGCATGGGTATAGGTTTCCCAACAGCAATGAATGGATCGTGGGCTCTCCATGCTATTGGAAAGAAAACAAAATTTATGCTTACCTGATAAATTTATTTATTTGCTGGCATGGAGAGTCCACAAACCCGCCCTTATTTTTTTTCTATTTGTAGGGTGGAGTTTTTCCTATCCTGGCACCTCTGTACCCCTAGTTTTTTCCTACTTCTCCTTATTTCCTACTTCTCCTTATTTCCTCGGCCGAATGACTGGGGGAGTATGGGAAGTGGGAGGAATCTTAAGCCTTGGTTGGGGTGTCTTTGCATCCTCCTGGTGGCCAGGCATTGAATTTCCCAACAGTAATCAATGGATCGTGGACTCTCCATGACAGGAAAGAAATTTATCAGGCAAGCATACATTTTTTTTAAATTTTCTATTTATGTGGTTGTCCGTGCAATGCTTATTGAAGTTGGAGCTGATTTTTTTTTTATTTACAGACGGATATAACCTCTGATTTAGTAGTTTCTATTTCCTTCTTAGCTGATGAGAGTCCATAGCTTTATAATGTGGGAAATGTTCCAGCCTATCAGGAGGAGGTCAAGAACCCTCACAGAGCCTTAGTCCCTCCCAATTCCTCTCCAGTGTGTTCTTGGCCTTTGAGGAAATTATAGATTTCAGAGGTGCTCTACTAGCGAGAGTTTATTTATTTTTTTCCATATGATTTGTGGGTTAAGACCTGACTTGGGACCCAGTACTCCTAGGTAACGTCACACCAAGAAGATTTAAGAAGACTGAGTGAAACATGGATAAGGATTACATCTGTTATATGCTTTCTACTATCATAGTGGGTAATCTCACAGCCATAATTGCCCTCAGGCGTCACAGGGACCCTGTCCCTTACAGGTTTATCAGCAGTAACCTCTGCGGTATATTTACTTGCACTGGATGGGCTCTCTAATGGATCAGCAACCTGCGAGGGAGAAAGGCCTCCGCATGCTGGTAAGGCACAGTGGAGGGGTGTTTCAGACCAGTTAAGTGACTCGGGCACTACACAGCCCAGGACCTATTTAATAGTACTTTCCTTAACGACGTACAGGGTATGTCCTACAAAAAAAACGGTTGTTAACGACCAAGGACGTACCCTGTACGTCGGTGTTATCAAGCGGTGGAAGCGATCCTGATCGCTTCCAGACACTTTCATGTTATTGCAGTGATGCCTTGATATTGAGGCATCCTGCAATAACATTTTTAGCCTTCCGATGCAGAGAGAGCCACTCTGTGGCCCTCTCTCCATCGACCATTGATGGTCGCGATCGTTAATGGGCGGTCATCGATGGGTTACTTCCGGCAGGCAGGGTGGCGGATATCTGCTCATATGAGCATTTTTCATATAAGATGTGGTGGGAGAGGGGATAAAATAATTTTGGAAAAGGAATCTGTGTCCGGGAGGGGGTAGAAAATTGAGGGTGGGAGCAGCTACCCTACAGAAAAAGATTTAAATTTATAAAAAATGGGCAAATTTATTCAAAAGTGGGTACTGGCAGACGGCTGCCAGTACCCAAAATGGCAGCAAATAGTGAGCAGGGGGAGGGTTAGAAAGCTGGTTGGGTGGTAAGGGGGGGATCCTACACTGCAGAAAATCTATAATTTAAAAAAACACAACTATTTTTATACTGGCAGACTTTCTGCCAGTTCTAAAGATGGCGGTGACAATAATAAGGTGGGGGAGGGAAGAGAGTGGTTTAAGAGTAGTCGTGGAGGGATCAAGGGGTGGGATGTGTCAGGTGGGAGGCTTATCTCTACACTAAAGCTAAAATTAACCCTTCAAGCTCCCTACAAGCTACCTAATTAACCCTGCCACTGCTGGGCATAATACAAGTGTGGTGTGCAGCAGCATTTAGGGGCCTTCTAATTACCAAAAAGCAATTCTAAAGCCATATATTTCTGCTATTTCTGAACAAAGGGGATCCCAGAGAAGCATTTACAACCATTTGTGCCATAATTGCTTGTAAATAATTTCAGTGAGAAACCTAAAGTTTGTGAAAAAAGTGAACTTTTTTTTTATTTTATTGCATTTGGCGGTGAAATGGTAGCATGAAATATACCAAAATGGGCCTAGATCAATACTTTGTCTACTAAAAAAAAAATATACATGTAAAGGGTTATTCAGGGATTACTGACAGATATCTGTGTTAAAATGTAACTTATGCAAATTTTGATAAAAAAATGGTTTGGAAATAGCAAAGTGCTACTTGTACTTATTGCCCTATAACTTGAAAAGAACATATAAACATTGGGTATTTCTAAACTCTGGACACAATTTAGAAACTATTTATCATGGGTGTTTTTTGGTGGTTGTAGATGTGTAACAGATTTTGGGGGTCAGTTAGAAAAAGTGGTTTTTTTCCATTTTTTCCTCATAATTTTACTATAAAAAATTATAAAATATAAGATATGATGAAAATAATGGTATCTTTAGAAAGTCCATTTAATGGCAAGAAAAACGGTATATAAACACCAACACCGCAGAAATGTAAAAATAGCCCTGGTCCCAAATGGTAAAAAAATGAATGGAAAATTGCTGTGGTCCTTAAGGGGTTACAGGTACTACGTAGCTAGGGGCACAGCCTTACACCTTAGGAGCTTTTACCTATGTGTTTAACATAGGAATTTAGGGGAAAGAGGCACAGGATAGTTTTTTTATTTGTTTTATTTATTATTTTTATTAGTGGTACAAAGGACAAGAGACATCAGCAGTAAAACATTACATTATTATGTTCAGATACATTATTGATTCTGACTTTTCAAAGAGTCCTCATTATCTGAAAGATATTCAAGTCTGTCCAGTGTTAAAGCACACAGGGTTCAGATAATTAACGGCATCTGTGGGTAAGAGTTTTCTAGTCTCTTGTAAAACAGTGCTTGAGTGAATATGTTAACCATAATAAATATAACTATCAAACAAGTAAATACAAACAAAATAACAATTAAACCTTGAAAATTATCCTCTATTTCTCAATCTGATCTGTTGAAGTAAGTATCGCTCACCTGAGACAAATGTTTAAGGCAACTATGATGGTCCGGCACTCTCCATCCCCTAGGCTGGAGGTTATCCAAGGTTGGAGTCATTCAGTAGCTGATAGTGAGATTTGTGTGGTATGTTTGTGGTCTGTAGGATAAGTAGCCTCATAAGTATTCTTGCCACAAGAATCCGGCGTTTAGAATGGTTTGTGTTTTGTTACGGCACATGTAGCTGTATTTTTCTAAGGAGAATTGTTCTTCCACCTCCTCTACCCACATAGATTTGTTTAAAATATTAGTTTTTTTTCCAATGCTTGGCTATTAATTTTCTAGCACTGTTAAGGCCAATTTGTAGGACTAAAGTTTTCAGGCGACATGGTATCTTTGGTAGATCATTTAGAAGGGCTAAATTTGGTGTTAATGTGAAATTGGCTGTGATACTTTGTTTATAGTAAGCTTCAACTGCTTCCCACAGTGGACGTACTTTAGGGCAATGCCACCACATATGGACTACGTTACCATGAGCTCCGCAGCCTCTCCAACACAAACCAGACGTACCAGGGTATATGCTAGCTAGCCTCGATGGGGTAAGATACCATCGAAGTAGGATTTTAAAGTTTAACTCTAGTATCGCAGAGGAGGTTGAGGATTTTTTAACTGAGAGGAATATTCTGTTCCAGTTTTCTATGTCTAGATTTTCTGTGAGATCTAGGTTCCATTTAGCTGTGTAGGGTGGCAATGTGTCTGATGAGGTGCTTATGAGTATCTTACGTGATATGGAGAGTGTTCTTCTTGGGATTATCCCGTTAAGGCATAATAGCTCGAAAACTGTGGGTTTTTTCAGTAGATCTAATTTGTAAGGGGATGTGTGTGTATATAATGGTGTAGTTGGGCATATTTTAGCCACTTGGTAAATCTTCTGTCTGCTATACTGGCTAATTTGTCTCTTTCTAATAGTTTGCCTGCTTCCGTAAATTTAAGTAGTGGAATAGTGTAGTCCCATTCAGTTAGCCATTTAAAACCTTTATCTTATCCTCCCACCATTTCTGCGTTTAGCACTATTGGGAAGAGAGGAGATCTATATGTAGATATGTGGGGTTTAGTGGCGATTATATGATCCCAGCTCTTGAACGGTTGTTTGTGGATTTCAAGATGACTACATTGGGGGGGTCTGAGGTCCTTGGATACCCAGCAAAGAGCATGTACCAGAGGTGCTTTAAGAATGTGCGAATCTATTGTAACCCATGCTTTATGTTCTTGTGTTTTATGCCAATCTAGGATTCTTTGTAGCGTAACAGCTTGGTAATATTCTTCAATCTTAGGTAGGCCCAACCCTCCATTTAAATTTGATCTGTACATCGTGTTTTTATTGATTCTTGGTCTGCACTTGCTCCAGACAAAAGCATTAAGGGATTTCTGGATCCTATTTAGGTATGAGAGCGGTAGATGTAATGAAAGAGTTTGTAACATGTATAGGATTCTGGGCAATGTCGTCATTTTAATGGCTTGGATCCTGCCCCACCAGGATAGTGGTTTGTTCGTCCATGTCTTAAGGTCTCGTTGTGTATTGAGTAGGAGTGTGTTGTAGTTTTTGTCGAATAGTGTTGTCTCGGTGAAAGGTAGATCCTTAGATATTTGATTGTGTCTGTTTTTAGTCGTAGCGGGCAAATCGACGATAGGGATTTAAATTTGGTGTTTGAAAGTGTAATGTTCAATATCTCGGATTTTTGTTTATTGACTAAAAAGTTAGTGTAATTTCCAAACTCGTCTAGTTCAGTCATTATCTCTGGGATGGATGTGAATGGGGATGAAACAGTGAATAACACGTCATCCGCGTATAATGCTATTTTGTAATTTTGTTGATCAATCATTATCCCTTTAATATGTTGGTTCATGCGTATTCGCGATGCAAATACTTACATAATCAGGATGAAGAGAATCGGGGAAGAAACAGGAATCGCAACAGTGGTATAAATGATGACCGGGAGAGATTATCAAGTAAAATAGTTATTTATTTCATATCCAAAGTGTACACATAATGACAGGCACAGCAAACGAACCCCGCTGACGCGTTTCCCGCTTCACAAGCGGTTCATCAGAGCTGGGAGAACAAGTGTTACAAGCAGCTGTTAAATCTCAGGTAACACAGTTGAATAGCCAATAAGCAAACACTGGTCTCACCTTCGACTTAACCTTTCACATTCCATGAGCTTACAAGTTTTAACTAACTATAAGAGTAACAAAAGGATGTCACAAATTCTCTATATACATTACACAATAACAATACATGTTAAAACTGAATAAAGCACTTATTGTAAAAATGAATTTAATCAAAGTTTAGAAAAACGGAACCCTAAAGCTAAGATGTTATGTCACTGCTATTGCAATAAAGTAACAAATCTCCACACATATGTAGCCATATTGGTATAAAAGTCAAATGCAAACATTATTATATTACGGCAATCATGGGGATAAGTTACAATGGAACAACTTGACATAAAGAGTAATACACTGTAATACATTAAGGAATTGTGGAACTATAAAAAGTGTATGAATGGAAAAATAATAATGTATACGATATAATTATACAAACCAGATATAGGACATTAAAAACTCAAGCATCAATAAACAATTTAATGGCACTTATTTTGTTGATCCCTAGTGGGGAACCTGTTTTAAGAGTGTAGATCCAATAAATTTCTCTTTTGCTAAGAACCTTATATCTGTCCCCACCTCTAGTATTCATTTTAACCTGTTCAATACCTTGAAACCGGAAATACCTGAATTTATCAACATGTTCAAAAAAGTGTTTAGCCACTGGAGTTTTTGGTACCTCAGCCTCTAGGGACAAAAGATGTTCCCTAATCCTGTCCTTTAAGCCCCTAGAGGTGAGACCCACATATTGAAAATTACAGTGTAAACAGGTGATAAGGTAAACAACAAAATTGGAGTTACAATGAATACGTCCCCTGATGTTATATGTTTTATTGGTGTTTGTTGAATGGAAAGTGTCTCCAACCAAAGCAAAATCGCAACTCTTACATGGCCTCACACCACATTTATAGAAACCACATTTTTTAGAAAGCCAATTTCCAGGTACTATTGTAGTTTTAACATTGGTGTGAGTGTTTGAGATCTTATTGATTTTATCTCCTATAGTGTCTGATCTGTAGGAGATAAACTTACAATTTTTTGATAATGACTTGAGATCTTCATCCATTTCCAAAAGAGGTAACCTTTTCTTAATGATGTTACATATGGTATCATATTGATTGCTGAATTTTGTTATAAAGTTAACACCACTGTTACGCTGACTCCCAGCATTATTTCTTGGTTTATGTTTATCCCTAAGTAATTTATTTCTGTCAAATCCAGAAACTAAAGTAGCTATTTCCTTTAAGTCACCTGGATTGTAGCCTCTGTCTACCAACCGTGAAATCAGATCTCTGGCATGTTTCCAATACATATCCAATGAGCTACAATTACGCATCAGCCTAATAAATTGTCCCTTAGGCATCCCCTTCTTCAGATGTTTAGGATGTGATGAATCAGCTCTGAGGATAGTATTCCCAGAGGTCTCTTTTCTATAGACTTCAGTGACAATAGATTCATCTTTATGTCCTATAAGAACATCCAAGTAGGGTATACTGTCACCAGAAACATTATAGGTGAAACTGAGGTTGTTGTCATTTATATTAAGATTATCAACAAAATTCTTTAGATTATTCAACTCACCTCCCCAAATTAACAAAATATCATCGATATATCTGGTATATAACTTAATATCATCTTTAAAGAGGTTATCATTGCCAAAGATCTTCCTGGTTTCAAAATCTGCTAAATATAAGTTGGCATACGAGGGGGCAAATTTTGCCCCCATCGCTGTCCCTCTGAGTTGCAGATAAAACTCACCATTGTACATGAAATAGTTATGATGTAGGAGAAATGATATAGCCGCTAATAGAAAATCTATTAGTCTATCATCATACCCAGAGTACCTGACAAGCATCCTTTTTATAGCACTCAATCCCTGTTCATGTGGTATGCATGAATATAAAGAAACTGCATCTATTGTGGAGAAAACATAACCTTCTTTCCATTCAAATTGCTGTATGGACCTAAGTAGATGTTTAGTGTCTCTCAGGAAACCAGGCAGCGATTGAACTATTGGCTGTAGCTGCGCATCTACCTATTGGCCTAGTCTTTCCCCCAGGGAGCCAATAGCTGAAATTATTTGTCTCCCCGGAGGATTGACTAATGACTTATGTATTTTAGGTAAATACTTGAACACAGGTATTCTAGGATGTTCAACGAATATTGAGTCGGCTATTTTGTGTGTGTGAACACAGCATTTTCTAATCCTTGATCTAATAGAAACTCAAGTTCCCTTTGGAATTTGATAGTAGGATTGAAGGTAAGCTTTTTATATGTTTCAATGTCACTCAACTGTCGATACACTTCCTTATTATAATCTGCCTTATCTAACACAACTATGGACCCCCCTTTATCAGAGTTGACTATCATCAAGTCAGGATTAGTACTCAATTGATTCAATGCAGAAATTTCTTTTTTATTCAAGTTGCTACACTTGGATGTGCTCTTAGTTTTGTCATTACTCTGTTTCATAGATAATTCTACTAGATCTTGTTCAAGAATTGAATGAAACAACTCAATCACATCATTCCGTGCCTGTACTGGATAAAAAGTAGTAGACTTAGGTTTCAACATAGGTTGTTGTTTAGAAACAACTCCAGAACAAGATCCATCACTTTGTAGCTCACAAAGGGTTACAACATCACACAATTCTTTGAAATTACAATTATCACTAATGGCAATCGTGTCTCTCATATCGTCATCAGCATTATCTTGAGTTTCAACACGGGTACAAAAATGTTTTTTCAAGGTTATTTTGCGTATAAACTTGTTAATGTCCAGTATAGTGTCAAATAAACTAAAGTCTCGTGCAGGAGAAAAGCCTAATCCTTTAGACAATACAGATTTCTCAAATGGCAACAAGCTCCTAGAAGACAAGTTGATTATTTGATGTTCTTGTTGCTGTTCTTTTTCCATTGTGTTCTCCGGCTTGGATACCTGGGTACACTTTGTATAGCTTCCGGCTCCTCCACGGATACTGTCGTTTTCTTTTCCTTTTTTGAGTGTTCTATGTGCAATTTTCCGTTTTTTGGCCTTGCTCCCAGTTCACTTCCATTAGTTACTGGTGTTCTTACTGGTGTTGAGGTACTTGGTAAAGACTCAGATGGTGTTGAAGTGGTTAACACTGAAGTAGAAGCATTACTGGAATCACTACAACCCGTTGCACTCTCAAAACTGGAGAAGGTCACTTTACGTTGATTTTTATTTTTGTTGTTATTTTTATTTTTCTTATTCATCTTCTGATTGTTCCTCTGTTGTTTTCTATCAGTACTCCAGCTATAGACTATCCCCAGTTCATAATCTTTGGTATCTCTCTCATACTTTTTATACTTATTATCAGATAACTCAGTACTTAATTTTTCTAGAGTATCATCAAGTTGTTTTTGAAAAGGCAACATTCTCTCATCATCCTTATAATTCTCTAAATCTTTGTCCAGATTTTCAATCTCCATTAGAATGGCTTCTCTTTGTTCTTTTTTAAACTTGACAAGTTTTTCCATGAGAATCAGAGAACACTCTGAAAGGGATTGATTCCAATCCTGCATGAACTCAGGGAATTCTTTGTGAAATGCTGGGAATTTCTTCATTCTTAAACCTTGTGGTATTTTTTTCTCTTCCAAATAACATTCCAAAAATTCTATATCCCACCACAACTTCAATTCTTTAATGTGTACTTTCTCCTTGTTGGAAAATAGGGTTCCTAATTCTACTTTGTTTTCACTAATTGCTGTGCCTTTAAATAAATTAGCAAATCTCTCCCTTCTAGCAGTATCAATTGCTGCAGCCATTTTATTAGTGTTAATTACTTGGAAATTGAATTGCCAAAAATAAACTGATGTCAGTCTCTAACGGAGAATATAATTTCAAATAATGTTCAAAAGAAAAGAGACTGCTCAGTATTCTTGTTGTGCAGACAATTTAGTATAATATGAAAGTTCATAGGTGTAACCGACTCTATCAAAGAGTCCCACTACTGCGGATGTCACCTTTAACAAACGATACACATTCCAAGTATAAATAACTTGCAAATAAGGACTCACCCAGAGTACTGCCCTTTCAGGTGTGGAACGATCTCCCAATCTCCAGTTGCAAATGATGCTGCAATCTTGTACCACCGAGCACTTGTATGCATAAAGAGCTTTAGTCCAGGGCCTCACAGAATGTCAGTAAAATTCCGGCAAAATGGCTTATATTACCACTGCTGCTAGGGCTCTCCAAACCCCTATTGGCAAAGTCACAGAGAAGAAACAGGAATCGCAACAGTGGTATAAATGATGACCGGGAGAGATTAGCAAGTAAAAGTCTACTACTTTTTATCCAGTACAGGCACGGAATGATGTGATTGAGTTGTTTCATTCAATTCTTGAACAAGATCTAGTAGAATTATCTATGAAACAGAGTAATGAAAAAACTAAGAGCACATCCAAGTGTAGCAACTTGAATAAAAAAGAAATTTCTGCATTGAATCAATTGAGTACTAATCCTGACTTGATGATAGTCAACTCTGATAAAGGGGGGTCCATAGTTGTGTTAGGTAAGGCAGATTATAATAAGGAAGTGTATCGACAGTTGAGTGACATTGAAACATATAAAAAGCTTACCTTCAATCCTACTATCAAATTCCAAAGGGAACTTGAGTTTCTATTAGATCAAGGATTAGAAAATGCTGTGTTCACACACACAAAATAGCCGACTCAATATTCGTTGAACATCCTAGAATACCTGTGTTCAAGTATTTACCTAAAATACATAAGTCATTAGTCAATCCTCCGGGGAGACCAATAATTTCAGCTATTGGCTCCCTGGGGGAAAGACTAGCTACAGCCAATAGTTCAATCGCTGCCTGGTTTCCTGAGAGACACTAAACATCTACTTAGGTCCATACAGCAATTTGAATGGAAAGAAGGTTATGTTTTCTCCACAATAGATGCAGTTTCTTTATATTCATGCATACCGCATGAACAGGTATTGAGTGCTATAAAAAGGATGCTTGTCAGGTACTCTGGGTATGATGATAGACTAATAGATTTTCTATTAGAGGCTATATCATTTCTCCTACATCATAACTATTTCATGTACAATGGTGAGTTTTATCTGCAACTCAGAGGGACAGCGATGGGGGCAAAATTTGCCCCCTCGTATGTCAACTTATATTTAGCAGATTTTGAAACCAGGAAGATCTTTGGCAATGATAACCTCTTTAAAGATGATATTAAGTTATATACCAGATATATCGATGATATTTTGTTAATTTGGGGAGGTGAGTTGAATAATCTAAAGAATTTTGTTGATAATCTTAATATAAATGACAACAACCTCAGTTTCACCTATAATGTTTCTGGTGACAGTATACCCTACTTGGATGTTCTTATAGGACATAAAGATGAATCTATTGTCACTGAAGTCTATAGAAAAGAGACCTCTGGGAATACTATCCTCAGAGCTGATTCATCACATCCTAAACATCTGAAGAAGGGGATCCCTAAGGGACAATTTATTAGGCTGATGCGTAATTGTAGCTCATTGGATATGTATTGGAAACATGCCAGAGATCTGATTTCACGGTTGGTAGACAGAGGCTACAATCCAGGTGACTTAAAGGAAATAGCTACTTTAGTTTCTGGATTTGACAGAAATAAATTACTTAGGGATAAACATAAACCAAGAAATAATGCTGGGAGTCAGCGTAACAGTGGTGTTAACTTTATAACAAAATTCAGCAATCAACATGATGCCATATGTAACATCATTAAGAAAAGGTTACCTCTTTTGGAAATGGATGAAGATCTCAAGTCATTATCAAAAAATTGTAAGTTTATCTCCTACAGATCAGACACTATAGGAGATAAAATCAATAAGAACTCAAACACTCACACCAATGTTAAAACTACAATAGTACCTGGAAATTGCCTTTCTAAAAAATGTGGTTTCTATAAATGTGGTGTGAGGCCATGTAAGAGTTGCGATTTTGCTTTGGTTGGAGACACTTTCCATTCAACAAACACCAATAAAACATATAACATCAGGGGACGTATTAATTGTAACTCCAATTTTGTTGTTTACCTTATCACCTGTTTACACTGTAATTTTCAATATGTGGGTCTCACCTCTAGGGGCTTAAAGGACAGGATTAGGGAACAGCTTTTGTCCCTAGAGGCTGAGGTACCAAAAACTCCAGTGGCTAAACACTTTTTTGAACATGTTGATAAATTCAGGTATTTCCGGTTTCAAGGTATTGAACAGGTTAAAATGAATACTAGAGGTGGGGACAGATATAAGGTTCTTAGCAAAAGAGAAATTTATTGGATCTACACTCTTAAAACAGGTTCCCCACTAGGGATCAACAAAATAAGTGCCATTAAATTGTTTATTGATGCTTGAGTTTTTAATGTCCTATATCTGGTTTGTATAATTATATCGTATACATTATTATTTTTCCATTCATACACTTTTTATAGTTCCACAATTCCTTAATGTATTACAGTGTATTACTCTTTATGTCAAGTTGTTCCATTGTAACTTATCCCCATGATTGCCGTAATATAATAATGTTTGCATTTGACTTTTATACCAATATGGCTACATATGTGTGGAGATTTGTTACTTTATTGCAATAGCAGTGACATAACATCTTAGCTTTAGGGTTCCGTTTTTCTAAACTTTGATTAACTTCATTTTTAGAATAAGTGCTTTATTCAGTTTTAACATGTATTGTTATTGTGTAATGTATATAGAGAATTTGTGACATCCTTTTGTTACTCTTATAGTTAGTTAAAACTTGTAAGCTCATGGAGTGTGAAAGGTTAAGTCGAAGGTGAGACCAGTGTTTGCTTATTGGCTATTCAACTGTGTTACCTGAGATTTAACAGCTGCTTGTAACACTTGTTCTCCCAGCTCTGATGAACCGCTTGTGAAGCGGGAAACGCGTCAGCGGGGTTTGTTTGCTGTGCCTGTCATTATGTGTACACTTTGGATATGAAATAAATAACTATTTTACTTGCTAATCTCTCCCGGTCATCATTTATACCACTGTTGCGATTCCTGTTTCTTCTCTGTGACTTTGCCAATAGGGGTTTGGAGAGCCCTAGCAGCAGTGGTAATATAAGCCATTTTACCGGAATTTTACTGACATTCTGTGAGGCCCTGGACTAAAGCTCTTTATGCATACAAGTGCTCGGTGGTACAAGATTGCAGCATCATTTGCAACTGGAGATTGGGAGATCGTTCCACACCTGAAAGGGCAGTACTCTGGGTGAGTCCTTATTTGCAAGTTATTTATACTTGGAATGTGTATCGTTTGTTAAAGGTGACATCCGCAGTAGTGGGACTCTTTGATAGAGTCGGTTACACCTATGAACTTTCATATTATACTAAATTGTCTGCACAACAAGAATACTGAGCAGTCTCTTTTCTTTTGAACATTATTTGAAGAGAATCGGGGACAGGGGACATCCCTGTCGTGTGCCGTTCTGGATTGGGAAGGCATCTGATAGAATCCCGTTAACTTTCACTTTGGCGTTTGGGTGGGAATATAAGCTAAATATTCTGTTTATTATCTTGGGGCTGAATGAGGCACAGGATAGTTTTTATCTACCATCCTTCGGACTCCTTAGCAGCTCTTTAAGAGATCGTATTAAAGTAAAGAATCTAAGGAGCGCCTCAGAATAGGCAAAGGATTATATACAGTATATGCATACACTAAAACATTTATTATGCAATATAACAATTAAAATATTAGTATTCACAAATCATAAAATCAGTCATGGATCCATGTTGTGTATAACTTAACAATATAAAACAAATAAAACATATAAAGGAGTAAAATAAGTCAGGTCAGACTAAAATAGTAAATCCTGTCGTGTAAAGAAGTGTCCAAAAGAATGTCCCTCAGTCCAAATAATATTGGTGATATCTGTGTGTAGTTCTTCAATCTCAAAAGCAATCCTTACTTAGATGGTGCAAAAAAGTGTCAAATAGTGATGGTCCAAAGACCTGTTAGGTGGCCAAATCAAGTTAAATGTCAAAAAATTGTGATACTTCAAATGTCCAAAAATAAGTGTAGGTGAAAAGTGTTTGCAAACTTAAACATATAAAAAAGAGAAAAAAAGAAAAAATAATGGAAAAAAAATATAAAAAACTGTATGATGCTCCTGGTTTGGTTTTTTTTTCCCAATCAAATCCTGTAAAGTGAAAAACACAACATAGTGCAGAATTGCTTAAATAATATCAAAATTATAATTGAAATGAGGCTTACCATAAAGTGTCAACGCGTTTCGGCCCTTCCTTAGGCCTTTTTCAAGACTATACTTAGGGTAAGTCATATAAGCCTCTTTTATAGTGTAAGGTAACCAATCATTATCGCCGCTAATTTGCGCCAAAAAACACTTACCTCTTGATCTGGAAGTAGTACTTCTCTATTTATTTTGGTTTAATTACTGATTTATATAAAAGATGTTATACCTCAATAAACTCTATGGTGGATCTTATTAGACCCCTTATTTTTTACTTATTTTTCTCCTTTTTGGTAGACTTAAAATGACGAAAAAATGGGATAGAGAAGCCCGTAAAAACGGAAGTGACGACATAATCAATTACATCACTTCCGTTTTTTGTAGTAGCGTTCATATGCCTTTTATCCCACTAGTAATTACCTGGTTTACGTAATGTTGTTATCTAAGGTCTGATTCCTCCTTCCAGTAAGTGTTGATGGGCTAAAAGAGAAGAACAAATATGAAGATGTTGACATCGTCAAACCGGAAGTGATGTATGAGCCAATTGCGTCACTTCTGGTATCGTCGATGTGGGAGCCATGTGATTTTCAGTATTGTTAGACTGAAAGAATTAATGTAGAAATGTTCCTAACATCACAGCTACTTAAAGGATTACTTTCTGTTATAATTTTTAAGCTAAACAACTAACATATTAAAGTTAATAAACATTAATTAAAACCTACTGACCTATATTTTCTCCAAAACGAAGTTTCATAATGTTCTAAAAGTTATATCTTTTATTCACCGATGATATCACGTTATCCTGCCCACTATTTTCAGCACTGCATGTTCAAAATACTTAAACCAATAACTTTGTGTTTAAAGCGCCATTTTGAAACCTAGGTATTGTAAACGGATTGGTACAGAGCAAAGGATACCCATGGAGTGGGTTTGGAAAACAATTAAATTTGCAGACAAGATTTCTGATATACGGTAGAGATATGTTAATGAAATGCTATTGATAAAAAGCATATTTGGGGTAGTTAGTTAGTAACAGGCATAGAAAATATTTACTTACAGTGGCCCTTTAATGTGTGAGTGCCTAATGCTTGGAGAAAACAAGAGGTTGATTTTAACAAGAAGAGGTCAGATGTAAAGATCGTAAAGATCTTTTACAATACAGATATAAAAATGATAAGATGAATTCTGTCAATGAACCACTCACCATTCCTTTTATCACCGAATACAGTGCAAACCGACACATTGTAGAAAAAATAATTGAGAAACATTGGTCGATTTTGAAGGATGATGAGATATTGGGAGAAAAGTTATCAACTCGACCAACATTTATTTATCGTAAATGAGATAATTTAAAGAATATTCTGTCACCAAGCATACCTAGAATTACACGACCTAAGACAAGCGATGTATATGGTGTAGACATTAAAGGTTTCTACCCATGCCCAAACTGTAAAGCATGTGAAAGAGGAATTAAAACGAAAAAATTTACCTCACATAACAGTAAGATTGAATATTTAATAAGGGATCATATAAGATGTAGCAGCAAAGGAGTAGTATATCTAATACAGTGCAGCTGTGGTCTCCAATACATAGGGCAGACTTCTAGACCCTTAAAGGATAGGATAAGGGAACATCTGCTACAAACAAAGCACAAAAATATAGAAACCCCTTTATACAGACATTTTACCAATCACCATTTGGGCAATAAAAAAGATTTTAGCTACGTTGGTATACAACTGGTAACTCCTAATTGGAGAGGAGGAGATCACGAAAAGAAATTATTAACTGAGGAATCCAGATGAATTTTTTTTTTTTTTTTTTAAACAAATTTTTATTGAGGTATACAGACAATAGGATACAATAAATAAACATCTCTTAATTATGCGATGTACACAGGCTTAATTGCTAGTCGATCCAAGATAACAAACAGTACAAGTGACAAGGCATAAAAATAAGATCAATGTAACAGATTGAGTCCAATGAATGTAGCAGAAGGAGCGGCTTAATGTTATGTGGCAGTTCTTATTTTCGCCGCTCCATTAACAGTTATTATTCGTGTTATATCCTCAAGTTAGAAAAAGAAGAAATGTTAACTTTTCAAGATAAAAATATAAACATTTTGCATAATACCGGTGAGTAGCTACTTTTTCTTTTTTTTTTGTCCCAGAAGTGTCTGGAATAAAAGTACAGTTAATGGGAAGCGAGTAGTAAATAGGGAGAAAGGAAAGAAAGAGGGAAAAAAAAAAAAAAATTGAAGAGGGGGGAGAGGCAGGGAGGGAAAGGTAGGAAGGAGGAATAGGGAGTCAGTTCTGTCCATAAAGATTGCGGGGAGCGAGCTAGCAGTGTGTTCCCTAGATCATGCCATTCCAGTATGCTAGCATCAGTTCGTGTTGGTCAAGTTTGTGCACTTTTAGATAATGATACCTTTCTAGTATTAGTAGGTCGTCTACCTGACTTCTCCACTCTTGTTCAGTAGGAAGTATCTGAGATTTCCAGTGCCTTGGAATGAGTTTTTTAGCTGCTGTCAGCATTAACAGCAGTAGTGCCTGTTTGCTCTGGCCCTCTAGGCGGGGTAGAGAGCAGAACAATAGTGTCTTGGGGGTAGGTGGGATTAATATGCCTAGAATTTCAGATATTGTTTTAAATACCATCGTCCAGTAACTCGATAGGAGTGGGCATTCCCACCAAATATGGAGAAGGGAGCCCTCTTCCCCGCACCCCCTCCAGCATGTGTTTATCAGACCGGGAAACATTTTGCTTAGTCTTTTTGGTGTTAGGTACCAGCGACTTATGAGCTTTAATTGAATTTCTTGTATTTTGGCCGAGACTGAGGAGGATTTGTTTAACCGAAATGCTTTAAGCCATGTCTCGTCATCTATATCCAAGCCCAGCTCTCTCTGCCATGCAATTGTGTATGAGGGAAGTGTGGTTCCCGAGCTTTTGACCGTTATTTTATATAGTTTGGAGATCAGATGTTCAGGGCATTCTGTTTGTATGCACAGGTTTTCGAAGTAAGTTGGTTCCCGGCCGAGGTCCTGTCATCCAGATGGATTTTTAATCTGGATTGTCTACATCCCAGGGGTCTAAACAATAAGGAAGACTTGTCACATCTATTCAATTTGAGATAATATCCTCACATTCATCTATGAAGTAAAGTATTCAGCCTTCTTTAGCATGTATTTGCATACTAGCTTAATATAGCTGCACACAAACTTCTTAGTTTTTCTCATTGCTACGATGAGTTGGATTATAAGTATAGACAATCACTCAGAATGAGATGGATTATCCTACTCATAATAGTGGACATTTACTTAGACAATAACCGATGAGATATTGTTTTTATCCCCACCCTCTCATACTAGCAGTATCACGTTTAAGCAAATTCTAGTTATCCATTTCCAGTTATTTATCAGCCTTTAGAACATACAATTAACTATTTATACTCAATGAATAAAGAGCCAACCACTCTTTATAATTAAGTTGTTAAGCACAATCTTTTTTAATATCCACAATTATTTTTGTAACTAATAATTTTTACAGTAAAAGTTTTTATAATTATACACCCTTGTCAGGACCCATAAAACATATACACTTTTTTTGGGTCTTATGTTTTTTTTATGTATTTTTACATAATTTTATGTGTTTTATGTATTTTTATGCATTTATTTTTAAACCATGATTTTTAATATTTCTAGGATGCTACACAAATTAGTATTAGTTAATAATACTCATTTAATATTTGAGATAATCATTTTTAAGAATTTCATTTATAAGAACCAAAATAGCAAGGTCTGAGATGTGGAGCATACCCGTATTTGATCGATACGAATCTTTGATCGAAACGGATCATTTCCATCAAAATATTTAATTCTAAGATTTATTATAATAATTTTTATCTTTATTTATCTCATGTAGTAAGTTATCTTGTTAAAATCAAACTCTTGTTTTCTCCAAGCATTAGGCACTCACACATTAAGTAGCTGTGATCTATTAGGAACATTTCTACATTAATTCTTTCAGTCTAACAATACTGAAAATTACAATACCGGAAGTGACGCAATTGGCTCATACATCACTTCCGGTTTGACGATGTCAACATCTTCATATTTTTTCTTCTCTTTTACCTCATCAACACTTACTGGAAGGAGGAATCAGACCTTAGATAACAACATTACGTAAACCAAGTAATTACTAGTGGGATAAAAAGCATATGAACGCTACTACAAAAACCGGAAGTGACGTAATTGATTATGTCGTCACTTCCGTTTTTACGGGCTTCTCTATCCCATTTTTTAGTCATTTTAAGTCTACCAAAAGGAGAAAAATAAGTAAAAATAAGGGGTCTAATAAGATCCACCATAGAGTTTATTGAGGTATAACATATTTTATATAAATCAGTAATTAAACCAAAATAAATAGAGAAGTACTACTTCCGGTTCAAGAGGTCAGTGTTTTTAGGCGCAAATTAGCGGCGATAATGATTGGCTACCTTACACTATACAAGAGGCTTATATGACTTACCATAAGTATAGTCTTGAAAAAGGCCTAAGGAAGGGCCGAAACGCGTTGACACTTTATGGTAAGCCTCACTTCAATAATAATTTGATATTATTTAAGCAATGCTGCACTATGATGTGTTTTTCACTTTACAGGATTTGATTGGGAAAAACGTTATTTATTTTGAATATTCAAGAACATTGGATTATTGCCACCTTTTTTAGGATCACATATACCACTGCAATTCCCCAAACCAGGAGCATCATACAGTTTTTTTATATATTTTTTTGTTTTTATTTCATTATTTTTTCTCTTTTTTTATATTTTTAAGTTTGCAAACACTTTTCACCTACACTTATTTTCACCTACACTTATTTTTGGACATTTGAAGTATCACAATTTTTGTTTTTAATTTTTTGACATTTTATCTTGATTTGGCCACCTAACAGGTCTTTGGACCATCACTATTTGACACTTTTTTGCACCATCTAAGTAAGGATTGCTTTTGAGATTGAAGAACTACACACAGATATCACCAATATTATTTGGACTGAGGGACATTCTTTTGGACACTTCTTTATACGACAGGATTTACTATTTTAGTCAGACCTGACTTATCTTACTCCTTTATATGTTTTGATTGTTTTATATTGTTAAGTTATACACAACATGGATCCATGACTGATTTTATGATTTGTGAATACTAGTATTTTAATTGTTATATTACATAATACATGTTTTAGTGTATACATATACTGTAAATATAATCCTTTGCCTATTCTGAGGCGCTCCTTAGATTCTTTACTTTAATACAAATTCTTATAGGATAAACTAGGTATCCTCACTCTAAGAAGCTATAAGGATTTTCACGGGGAGGGCGCTGTGAGATACTTGCTTTCTACCAGCTCTTTAAGAGAGCCAGAACTGCTCTTAAAAAAATTACAGTGCAGTTGGGATGGATGACACAGGGGCCTTGGGAGAGGTGTTTTTTTCACAATTTTAAATGTTGATAGTTATTTCAAATTGCACAGGCTTTCAGCCTGCATATTGTAATGGCAATAAGCTTCCCCCTCCCCTTTATTGACAACCTTTTTCCCATCTCTGCTTCAGCTGTTGTGAATTTGATCTGGTGTATTCTAAGGCATTTTGGTGTTTTATTCTGGAAAGTTTAACCCCTTCTATACACTGGAGGTGGCTGAGTAACTCTTACAAGGGCTGCTATGGTGGTTGGGTGTTTAGAAGTTTTTCTTTGTTTTGTTTTTTTTTTCTTTCTTTTAGCTCTTTTTATGTTCTGAGGTGAGCTGTGGGCTAGTACTGATGTGAATAATTTTATTCCCAGTTTTTATACAGCAATTTTGTCTTTTAATTGCGTTTCCCCCATCTGTTCAGTTTTGTGTGTTGAGCAGCAAATGTAACCCCCTTTATCTCACTAAGGGGCACGTTGACTCCAGTTGGTGCCTCATGCAGGTCTGGGAATCCTGTATTTACATAACTTGGTCTATTTTCATGCATCAAGGTGATCAAACTGCCGTAGTTTGTATAATGTTTATATATTCTAAAATTATTATCTGCTATAAATTAACAATTTGCATATTCATTCCTCCAATAGGATTTTCTTTCATGTAATTGGCAAGAGTCCATGAGCTAGTGACGTATGGGATATACAATCCTACCAGTTGGGGCAAAGTTTCCCAGACCTCAAAATGCCTATAAATACACCCCTCACCACACCCACAATTCAGTTTTACAAACTTTGCCTCCTATGGAGGTGGGGAAGTAAGTTTGTGCTAAGATTTCTACGTTGATATGCGCTTCTCAGCATTTTGAAGCCTGATTCCTCTCAGAGTACAGCGAATGTCAGAGGGATGTGAAGGGAGTATCACCTATTGAATGCAATGGTTTTCCTCACGGGAGATCTATTTCATAGGTTCTCTGTTATCGGTCATAGAGATTCATCTCTTACCTCCCTTTTCAGATCGACGATATACTCATATTCCATTACCTCTACTGATAACTGTTTCAGTACTGGTTTGGCTATCTGCTATATGTGGATGGGTGTCTTCAGGTAAGTATGTTTTTATTATTTAAGACACTCTCTCAGCTATAGTTGGGCACTTTATGTATTTATATAAAGTTTTAAATATATGTATTGCACTTATATTTGCCATGATTCAGGTTTTCAGTATATTTCCTTTTGAAGACTGTCAGTTTCATATCTGGGAAATGCATTTTTTATAGAAATTTATTCATGTCATTTTCAAATTCGCGGGCGGAATTAGGCTCGCGAGGGCGCAAAATGCCAAAGTTTATTGCGTCATTCTTGGCGTGAGATTTTTTTGCGCGAAGTTACGTTCGTTGACGCAAATTCGTCATTTCCGGCGTCTTAGTTGACGCCGGGTCCTTTCACACGGTTGCATCATCTATGACGCAAGTGTGTCGTTTCCGGACGTTTTTGGCGCCAAAAAATATTTTTTATGTTTGTTGTACGTCATACTTGGCGCCAAATATTTTCATTATTTAAGACCCCATTCTTTTTTGCCTCCTGCCTTTTTCTACGTCAGAGGGCTATGCTGTTTGCATTTTTTCCCATTCCTGAAACTGCCATATAAGGAAATTGATAATTTTGCTTTTATATGTTGTTTTTTTCTCTTACATTTTTCAAGATGTCAATCTGATCCTGTCTCAAAAATCACTGTTTGAACCCTGCTGCCTGATAACAGTTCTACCAAAGCTAAGTGCATTTGTTGTAAACTTGTGGAGGTTATACCTCCAGCTGTGGTTTGTAATAGTTGTCATGATAAACTTTTATATGCAGAGAATGTATCCATCAGTAGTAGTTCATTACCTGTTACTGTTCCCTCAACATCTAATGCACAAGATATGCCTGTAAATTTAAAAGAATTTATTTCTGATTTTATTCAGAAGGCTTTGTCTACCCTTTTGCTTTCTAATAAACGTGAAAGGTCTTTTAAAACTTCTCATAAGGTTGATGAAATTTCAAATGACCGGCAACATACTGAATTATCCTTCTCTGATGAGGATCTATCTGATTCAGAAGATCCTGCCTCGGATATTGACACTGGCAAATCCTCTTATTTATTTAAATTGGAGTATATTCATTCTTTGTTAAAAGAAGTGTTGATTACATTGGATATGGAGGAAACTAATCCTCTTGATATTAAAAGTAGTAAACGTTTAAACTCTGTTTATAAACCTCCTGTGGTTATTCCAGAGGTTTTTCCAGTTCCTAATGCTATTTCTGATATGATTTCTAAGGAATGGAATAAGCTTGGTACTTCTTTTATTCCTTCTTCTAGGTTTAAAAATTTGTATCCTTTGCCAGAAGTTAGATTGGAGTTTTGGGAAAAGATCCCCAAGGTTGATGGGGCTATCTCTACTCTTGCTAAACGTACTACTATTCCTATGGAAGATGGTAATTCTTTTAAAGATCCTTTAGATAGGAAACTTGAATCTTATCTAAGTAAAGCTTATTTATATTCAGGTCATCTTCTTAGGCCTGCAATTTCTTTGGCTAATGTTGCAGCTGCTTCAACTTTTTGGTCAGATACTTTAGCGCAACAAGTATCGGATCATGATTTGTCTAGCATTGTTAAGTTGATTCAACATGCTAATAATTTAATTTGTGATGCCATTTTTTATATTATCAAAATTGATGTTAAGTTATGTCTTTAGCTATTTTAGCTAGAAGACCTTTGTGGCTCAAATCTTGGAATGCTGATATGACTTCTAAGTCCAGATTGCTATCGGTTTCTTTCCAAGGTAATAAATTATGTGGTTCTCAGTTGGATTCAATCATTTCAACTGTTACTGGGGGGAAGGGAGTTTTTTTGCCTCAGGATAAAAACCTAAGGGCCAAATCTAAAGCTTCTAACCGTTTTCATTCCTTTCGACAAAATAAGGAACAGAAACCTAATCCTTCCCCAAGGAATCTGCTTTCATTTGGAAACCTTCTTCAAATTGGAATAAATCCAAGCCATTTAAGAGATCAAAACCAGCCCCCAAGTCTACATGAAGGTGCGGCCCTCATTCCAGCTCAGCTGGTAGGGGGCAGATGACATTTTTTTTTAAAGATGTTTGGATCAATTCGGTCCAAAATCATTGGATTCAGAGTATTGTCTCTCAGGGGTACAGAATAGGATTCAGAGTAAGACCGCCTGTAAGAAGATTTATTTTTCTCACGCATTCCAGTAAACCCAGTAAAGGCTCAGGCTTTCCTGAAGTGTGTTTCAGACCTGGAGTTATCAGGGGTAATCATGCCAGTTCCGTTTCAGGAACAGGGTCTGGGGTTTTATTCAAATCTATTCATTGTCCCAAAGAAAGAAAATTAATTCAGACCAGTTTTGGATCTAATATTCATATTTTGAATTGATATGTAAGAGTACTGACTTTCAAAATGGTGACTATAAGGACTATTCTGCATTTTGTTCAGCAAGGGCATTATATGTCCACAATAGACTTACAGGATGCATATCTTCATATTCTGATTCATCCAGATCACTATCAGTTCTTGAGATTCTCTTTTCTAGACGAGCATTACCAATTTGATGCTCTTCCTTTTGGCCTAGCGACAGCTCCAGGAATCTTTTCAAAGGTTCTAGGTGGCCTACTTTCTGTAATCAGAGAGCGGGGTATTGCGGTATTTCCTTATTTGGATATCTTGGTACTCGCTCAGTCTTTACGTTCTGCAGAATCTCACACGAATCAACTAGTGTTGTTTCTTCGAAGACATGGTTGGAGGATCAATTTACTAAAAAGTTCTTTGATTCCTCAGACAAGGGTAACCTTTTTAGGTTTCCAGATAGATTCAGTGTCCATGACTTTGTCTCTAACAGACAAGAGACGTTTGAAATTGGTTGCAGCCTGTCGGAACCTTCAGTCTCAGTCATTCCCTTCAGTAGCTATGTGCATGGAAGTTTTAGGTCTCGGACACGATCCCCTTTGCTCGTTTTTCATATGAGACCTCTCCAGCTTTGTATGCTGAACCAATGGTGCAGGGATTATACAAGGATATCACAATTAATATCCTTAAATCCCAATGTTTCTCTGACTTGGTGGTTAGATCACCATTGTATAATTTTAGGGGCCTCTTTCGTCCATCTAACCTGGACTGTGATCATAACAGATGCAAGTCTTTCAGGTTGGGGAGCTGTTTGGGGATCTCTGACAGCACAAGGGGTTTGGAAATCTCAAGAGGCGAGATTACCAATCAATATTTTGGAACGCTGTGTGATTCTCAGGGCTCTTCAGTTTTGGCCTCTGTTGAAGAGAGAACCGTTCATTTGTTTTCAGACAGACAATATCACAACTGTGGCATATGTCAATCATCAGGGTGGGACTCACAGTCCTCAAGCTATGACAGAAGTATCTCAGATACTTGTTTGGGCTGAATCCAGCTCCTGTCTAATTTCTGCGGTTCATGTCCCAGGTAAAGACAATTGGGAAGCGGATTACCTCAGTCATCAGACTTTACATCTGGGAGAATGGTCTCTCCACCCAGATGTGTTTTCTCAAATTGTTCAGATGTGGGGGCTTCCAGAAATAGATCTGATGGCATCTCATCTAAACAAAAAACTTCCCAGGTATCTGTCCAGGTCCAGGGATCCTCAGGCAGAAGCAGTGGATGCATTGACACTTTCTTGGTGTTATCAACCTGCTTATATTTTCCCGCCTCTAGTTCTTCCAAGAGTGATCTCCAAAATCATCATGGAGCAATCGTTTGTGCTGCTGGTAGCTCCAGCATGGCCTCACAGGTTTTGGTATGTGGATCTTGTTCAGATGTCCAGTTGCCAACCTTGGCCACTTCCTCTAAGGCCAGACCTTCTATCTCAAGGTCCGTTTTTCCATCAGGATCTCAAATCATTAAATTTGAAGGTATGGAAATTGAACGCTTAGTGCTTAGTCATAGAGGTTTCTCTGACTCAGTGATTAATACTATGTTGCAGGCTTGTAAATCTGTTTCTAGAAAGATTTATTATTGAGTTTGGAAGACTTACATTTCATGGTGTTCTTCTGATAAATTCTCTTGGCATTCTTTTAGAATTCCTAGAATTTTACAGTTTCTTCAAGATCTTTTGGATAAGGTTTGTCTGCAAGTTCTTTGAAAGGACAAATCTCTGCTCTTTCTGTTTTATTTCACAGAAAGATTGCTAAACTTCCTGATATTCATTGTTTTGTGCAGACTTTGGTTCGTATCAAGCCTGTCATTAGATCAATCTCTCCTCCTTGGAGTCTTAATTTAGTTTTGAAGGCTTTACAAGCTCCTCCGTTTGAGCCTATGCATTCTTTGGACATTAAACTACTTTCTTGGAAAGTGTTGTTTATTTTGGCCATCTCTTCTGCTAGAATAGTTTCTGAATTATCCGCTCTCTCTTGTGAATCTCCTTTTCTGATTTTTCATCAGGATAAGGCGGTTTTGCGGACTTCATTTAAATTCTTACCTAAGGTTGTGAATTCTAACAACATTAATAGAGAAATTGTTGTCCCTTCTTTGTGTCCTAATCCTAAGAATTCTTTGGAGAGATCCTTACATTCTTTGGATGTGGTAAGAGCTTTGAAATATTATGTTGAAGCTACTAAAGATTTCAGGAAGACTTCTAGTCTATTTGTTATATTTTCTGGTTCTAGGAAAGGTCAGAAGGCTTCTGCTGTTTCCTTGGCTTCAATTCATCAAGCTTATATGGAGTCGGGTCAAGCCCCGCCTCAGAGAATTACAGCTCATTCTACTAGATCAGTCTCCACTTCGTGGGCTTTTAAGAATGAAGCTTCAGTTGATCAGATTTGCAAAGCAGCAACTTGGTCTTCTTTGCATACATTTACTAAATTCTACCGTTTTGATGTATTTGCTTCTTCGGAAGTTGTTAGAAAAGTTCTTCAGGCAGCTGTTTCAGTTTGATTATTCTGCTTATGTTTTAAGTTTTTCTTTTCATTTATGAGAATAAACTTATATTTTGGGTTGTGGATTATTTTTTTTCAGCAAAAATGGCTGTTTTTATTTTTATCCCTCCCTCTCTAGTGACTCTTGTGTGGAGTTCCACATCTTGGGTATTGCTATCCCATACTTCACTAGCTCATGGACTCTTGCCAATTACATAAAAGAAAACATAATTTATGTAAGAACTTACCTTATAAATTAATTTCTTTCATATTGGCAAGAGTCCATGAGGCCCACCATTTTTGGTGGTTATGATTTGGCAAGAGTCCATGAGGCCCCCCCCCCCCCCCTTTTATGGTGGTTATGATTTTTTTGTATAAAGCACAATTATTTCCAAATTCCTTTGTTGATGCTTTTTACTCCTTTCTTTATCACCCCACTACTTGGCTATCGTTAAACTGAATTGTGGGTGTGGAAGGGGTGTATTTATAGGCATTTTGAGGTTTGGGAAACTTTTCTCCTCCTGGTAGGATTGTATATCCCATACATCACTAGCTCATGGACTCTTGCCAATATGAAAGAAATTAATTTATAAGGTAAGTTCTTACATAAATTATGTTTATATATATATATATATATATATATATATATCAGCTGCTGAAATTTACATACAAAATGTATACATATAATATTACATTTATGTCCTTGCTGCTAGAGTATCATAGTAGATGAGGTTGAAAAAACCCCCAAAGTCCATCAAGATCAACCTTTTACAAATCTAATATACTTACAAAAAAGCTCCAGTTGATCTTAAATTAATCTCAATAAAAGGTGACCCATTTAACACAATCAATCCTATCCCTGAATTCTGTTTCTAGCCAGAAATGTAACCAAACCATTTTTAAATGTATCTAAGGTACTGGCATTCACTACCTCCTTGGATAATGAGTTCCACACTTGTATTGCTCTTACAGTGAAAAAACATTTCCGTTGCAGGAGATTAAATCTCCTTTCCTCCAGCGTTTAATTGTGACCTCTTGTCACAAACAATTTTATTTGCATAGATAGAGCTTTTGGCAATCATGTCACTGCTCAAGTGCCTTTTTTCTAGAGAAAATAGACCCAGTTTGGCTAACCTCTCCTCATAGCTTAAATTCTCCATTCCCCTTATTAGCTTTGTGGCCCTTCTCTGAACATTTTCTAGGTCTGCAAAGGCTTTTTTTGAGATTGGTCCCCAGAACTGCACTCCATACTCAAAGTGAGGTCTTACCAGGGATTTATAAAGTGACAGAATTATGCTTTTCTCCCTTGCATCAATGCCTCTTTTAATACATGCTAGTATCTTATTAGAAGCTGCTGCCACCCTCAGTTGTGCACCCATTTTTAGCTTGTTTTCTATTACTACTCCCAAATCCCTTTCCTCCTCTGTTTGGCTAAATCTAGTCCCATTTTAAAAAATACCTGCTTATTTTTACTTCCAAAATGTAGAACCTTGCATTTTCCAGTATTAAACCTAATTTTCCATTTACCTGGCCATACTTCTAACTTTTGCAGATCCCCTTGTAACGCAAGTTTATCCTGCTCTGACCTAATGACCTTACACAACTTTGTATCATCTGCAAAAATAGAGATGTTGCTATTTAATCCTTGCTCCAAGTCATTAATAAAAATATTAAAAAGAACAGGACCCAGTACTGATCACTGGGGGACTCCACTGATTACCTTTGTCCAATCTGAGTATCATACATTTAGTACCACTCATTGCCCCCTGTCTTTTATCCAGTAGCTAACATTTTTCATCTATTCCCAGTCCCTTAATTTTGTACATTAATCTCTCATGTGGCACTGTATCGAACGCCTTTGCAAAATCTAAGTATATCACATCAACTGATTGCCCTTTATCTATATTTTGACTTACATCCTCGTAGAATCTAAATAGGTTAGTTTGACATGATCTATTTCTCATAAAACCATGTTGATTTGAACTCATAATCTTGTTTATATGAATATACTCATCAATATAATCCCTTCAAGTATCTTCCCCACTATTGATGTCAGACTAACTGGTCTATAGCTTCCTGTATCTGCCCTGCTTCCCTTTTATGAAGAGAGGTTTCACATCAGCTTTATGCCAGTCATGGAGTACTATGCCTATGGTGTGATTTCACACCAGTATTTCACTTAGAATTTATGAGTCTACCTAGCAAATGTGGAAGGTAAGCCATAATGCTCAGGCAGCTTGTACAGTGTCTTACCAGGTTCCTATTTTCCTTATGACTATTTCAAAGGTACTTTTTCCTTGCTCTATAACATTTAGGCATCCTTTTTGCTTTCCTTTGTTTGTTTTCAATGCTCACATCAGCACTTGCCTGGGCTGGAGCACCATCTGGAGGTCTTGAGGGATAAAAGTAGTTTGGTTTCCTCTGGAGGCAAGGTTACCACTCAACACTCTGGAACTCCAAGCGTTTCTTTGAGCTCTTCAGACCATGGTCCCTTCTCGCCAAGACCCATCTCCATTTTTGATCAGACATAATTTCAGCGCGGTTGCTTAAATCAACTGTCAAGGGGAGACTCGCATCTCCCTCGTCATGCAAGAAGTGTCTCTCATCCTGTTCTAAATAGAGAAGGTAAGCTCTTCTCTAGCACCTTCATATTCAAGGAGTGAACAATTGGGAAGCAGACTACTTAAATCTGTTCAGTCAGGAGAATGGGTTCTTCATCTAGACATATTCAACCAGCTTATTCTAAACTGGGTTCTACCATGTAAAGATCTTATAGTGTGCAAGCTGAATCACAGCTTCAAGCATATTGTGTCAGTCTTCAGTGCTCTATGATAGATATCTTAGTTTGCCCCTGAATATTTCATTTAGTGTTTCTGATTGTTCTCCTTTCAAGAGTGCTTGCAAGAATCGAACAGGATTCAGCTTCAGTAATTCTCATAGCTCTGGCGTGGGTCTGCAGAACTTGGTATGTGGACCTATTTTAGATGTCTTCTCTTCCTACATGGTCCCTACCCCTAGGGAAGGATTTTCTGTCTCAAGGACCTCTGGACTCAGATTTCAGTTTGCTGAATTTGACAGTGTGAAGGTTAAATGCTTAGACCACAAGATCAGGGGTTTCTCTGACTCAGCTATCTATACTTTGCTTCATGTAAGTAAGCCGGTTAAGCAAAGAATTTATCTTAAAATCTGGAACGTTTACTTTATTTTGTAAAAAACAATGGCATTTAGCCTCTTTTAAAAAATAAGACTTCTTTATTGCTTCCACATCATGGGGGAAAAAGGACAACGTTTCAAGCCCTATATTGGGCTCTTAGTAATGATAGCATTTGATTACTTTCTTTGGTGTTCTTCTTGAAGCTTTTTCTTGGAAATCCTTTAAAATTCCCAAAATACTTCAGTTCCTTCAGGATGGACTAGATTAAGGCCTATAGCTGCATTAACTGTTTTGTTTCACAAAATGTTGGCTAAGTTGCCAGATGTTCAAATTTATGTTCAATCCCTGGTGAGAATTAATCCTGTGTTAGACCAAGTTCTCCTACTTGGAACTTGAATGTAGTTCTCTCTGTTCTGCTTTTGAGCCTATGCTTATTTTAGACCTTAAATGGTTGCCCTGGAAGGCTTTTTTTCTTCTAGCCATTTCTTCAGCTAGAAGGGTTTCTGAATTATCAGCTCTATCTTGTGATTCTTCATCTCTGACTTTTTATGATAAGGTGGTCATTTGGCCCAAATATGATTTT